>NC_056745.1:424157066-424197066 GCF_019279795.1 Protopterus annectens | reverse complement strand
ATATATACACACACACACTATGTATGTGTGAAAAGTAAATAAAAGGGAAAACTTGTTGTGCAGGAATGATATCGCCATGCAAATTACTAAAATAGACTGTTTTCATAACTTCTAATGTAAAATCCATGTCAAAGATCACTTTGCATGCTTATTAAAAATAAGAAAACAGGATTCAAGCTGGTATTGCTTGTTTAAATGATAGTTTAGTAAGTAAAAACAAGAGAAGACCACTTTCACCCTTGTCAGATCTTCATAAGATCCTCAGGATCCTTCACAAAGCAAAACAAGCAAATCAAACAAACCTCTGGCAAGCAGGAAGGGTCTAACAAAAAAAAAAAGGAAGAAGCCTTCCAGAAAAATGGACAGTGCACCATTAAAGAAGGACTATTACAGCATTCTTCCTTTCCTCCCCTTCCACCCTGCCATTCCTTTAAATCTATCCTATGGACTTGTTCTTCATTTTCCTCTTTTTCAAGAGATTGTCTCAGCAGATTTTTCAGGTTCTTGGATCCAGGATTTAGGTTCCTCCCCCTACTCATAATTCCTTTCTGTGTCTACAATACCCCAGATCTTGTTTGTTGCCTGTTTAGTTTGGATGTAATCTGTGGGCTCAGCATTTCTTTTTTTTTTCAGTAAGTATTTTAACTAAAAATTGATTGTCTAAGCTAGGTGTTTTATGATATCCATTGAATATCCTTCCTCTGCTAGTATATTTAGATACAATTTCTTAGTAAGTAAGTGATTTCTGCTGTTACAGGTGTTTTTCCCACCTTTTTCCTCCATCTGTCTGTCAGAAACAACAACTTTTTTATATCATTATATCTTTATAGAGTAATGCTGACTGTATAGGTTGTGCATTCTTGGCTGTTTTTCTGTGTGGCGTGAGTGTGTCCTTAATCACAAATAGCAACACTACCAAATTTAAGAAGTGCACCTCGTGGGCACAAGATCCCCCCAAGAAACCTCATTTGTTGTGTGTGTAATGTTTGGGTGTGGATCACTATGATACTGAGTGTGAGTCCATTGCTTCGTTTGTGGCCAGGGCTAGGCCTTTTATTGACAGCAGAAACAAACTAGTTGTGAAGGGCCTTCTCCCTGCCATAATAGGAAAATCAACCTCTTCTGGCTGAAACTTTGCTTTCTGTTGTCTAAGAAGGTTGGGGACAAGACTAAGTACCTGAAGGAAAGAGAGAGAGATAAAGTGAAGGGGAAAGAGAAGGAAAAAGAAAAGTAAAAAGATAGGTCTGATGGCAAAGATAAAGATAGGGCTCAAAAGAGATTCTGAAACCTTGAGACTGTTGGATCTTGTTGTAATGCAGGACCTGAACTTGATCCTCCAAATAGATTGTCTCTGGAGCCAACCAGTCCTTGACTCCATTCTCTCACTCTATAGGAAAGGCCACTCCACCATTCCTCCTCATTTAGGTCCTTTCTGTCTTTCAGGAGTCTATGGGAACATCAACAGGATGATCCTCCTAGTAGCTCCCTCTGGGGATGCTGGGTGAGGCCCTAGCAACACCCCTACCAATATCTCTTTCTTCAGTCCAACCTTCAGATTCAGTACCTACTGAGCGATGTCAAGTGTCCCCTGTCAGATGGTCTTCTTAGTGCTGATAGCTTGGTCAGCTTCAACTTCAACTATTTCCATTATTGTCTGGACACCAGCGGCATCAGATCTCAAGGGATTTCAGAGCTGAGAGGCCTAGGCCGAAGTTTGAGAATCAGGATCAACTCTGAGATTGTCAGAGCCATCACTGCTATTGGGTGCTTTGTCCCTAGACATCTCAGCCCCAATGTCATCCTCAGAGCTGGGTCAGATCAGGCATTGGGAGGTTCCTTTGCTGGAATCTTCAGATCCTAAGGATCTTTCCCTCAGCCCCTGCTTTGGCTTTTGAGGCCTTTGAAAGGGTGCTGTCTGGACCTAGATCAAGATAGGAGGTCTCTCTCATGCACTCACTTGTTATTGTCCTAATCACCTCTGAACTCTGTAGCTCCTCTTTCTGGTCATCCTGTCAGACAGGGACAAACAGCACCATTAAGTCTTGAGGATTCTTGGCTGGCAAGTTCCCCTTCAGGTTTTGAGACATCCCTGGAGCATCCCGATGGGGAAAGGCATAGGAAGTAAACTTGCAAAAGGAGACCTCTGGATTCCCAAGAGTCCCTCATGGAAGATACCAACTTTGGGGAATGGGAGTGGTCCCCAAGATCACCTCTACAAGTCATCTCCTTTAGAGATATCTTTGAATTGATGAAGCAGCGAGAAGGTTGGTCCACTAATGCTCCCTCCCAAGAGGTATTGGTATTCCTCGAGACTTTCAGGGCTGACCCATCTACTTCCTGGATGGTCCCTTCCACTGATGAACTCAGCAGACATGGAAGGAGCCCAAATTGATGGGGCTGATCCCATCAAAATCTGACAAGATCTTGCTTTCCTCTGGGAACAGGCCATATTCGAGCAAGGGTCCCACCATGGATGCCACACAGTAGCTGCAGCAGTCACAAAACAGGATCTGTCTGAAGAGAGTTCCTCTGTCCATCCTCCTAACAGGGAATCTAGGGCAGTGAACAAACTTGGAAATTGGAATTACGCTTCAGTAACATTTGGTCTAAGTGTGCTGAATTACTTAGCCCATATGACATGTTTCTAGAGATACTTGATGAGGTCCCTCTCATTTAGTCTACCTGTTAATATAGAGAGGACTGTGGAGCTACAACTACCATCCTCAAATTAATGTCCATCATGTCCAAATGCCTGCTTTCCAGTGCAGTAGATGATACATTGAGAACTACAGCAGCTGGTATTGCCATTTACTGGAATGCTTGGATGCATCTCTGCGATTTTTGCTGGGATCTTCAAAACATCCATTGTCAATGTTGGCTTTGATTCTTCCACACTGTTTGGATCCAAGGTGAAGGAAATGTTCACCAGAAGTAAAGAGGAAGGAAAAACCTTGTCTGCAGTGGGCATCCATTCTTCCACCTTAAGGACTTTTTACCAGAACCAAAAGGGTGGAAAGAAGTTATAGTTCCATAAATCCCAGAGTTTTGCTCAGGACCTTTCTTGTAACAGACCCCCCGGGAAGAGAGGGAAACAATTAAAATTGATGTTGCCCCAGTGGCAACAGTGGCCCTCAGAACCAAGGGTTTTGAAGTACCTCTCCTAAGAAGCTCTTTCAGTGATCCTGAACTGTTGCCTAACTGACACACTCTTGAGGTAGTCAGGGGGAGGTGGTTGTCTCTGCAGCCTCACAAATGGTAAACCATCACACAGGACTCTTAGGTGCAGACAATTATTCCCAGTGGGAACATTATTCCCTTTGCTTCCCATCCAGTTAACAAATATAAAATTCACAACATTCCACCCAGTCAGAGGAAACTGGCAGTGGTGAAGACTGCAAAGCTGCTAGGAAAGTGAGTTATCCAGGAGGTCACACCAGACCAGCAAGGATATGGAGTCTATTCAAAATCCTTTTTGATTCTGAAAAAGACAGGTGACCTCAGGCCTACTTTGGACCTCAGTCACCTCAATTTGTAAAACAGACAAAGTTCAAGATGGTCAGAATTCAGTCCATTCTGCCTTTCTTGAGGAAGGACAACTGGATGTGCTCAGTAGACCTTCAGGATGCTACTATTACATAAAGATAGCATGGCAGTCCAGCATATTCCTTCACTTTTGGCTGGGGGCCAGTCACTTTCAGTTTGTATTACTGCCATTTGGTCTCACCCCAATCCACAGGGAATTCACCAGGTGCATGGTAGTGGTAGTGGTAGCAGTGCATCTAAGGCTGCGAGGGTACTAAGTGTTTCCTTATTTAGATGACAGGCTCCTCAATGCATCCACCAAGGATCAATTTATTCAAGCCAGGGACTTCTTGCTCCAACTTTCTCACCAACTGGGGATTACTGTCAATCTAAAGAAAAGCCAGCTGACACTGACCCAGAAAATAGAATTCATAGGGTGCCACCTGGACATAGTGTCTCAAATTGCTAAAATTCTGGACTCAAGAGTGCTGTCTATGTTGGCAAGGTTCTGAGGTCTCTCTTTCTCGAATCCTCCAGCAAGACTGGTTCTGCAGTTACTGGTGTTGATGGCCTTCTCAATAACACTAGTTTCTTAAGCCAGGTATTACATGAGCTTGCTGCAGTGGACCCTCTCTGTTCATTGGTCCATGTTGCAACAACCCATGAGATTTTCAGTTTGTCTCACGCTGATATGCAGGCATCATATCCAGTGGTGATTGACTTAACCCACTAGTGATTCTAGGTTGACCGTTCATCATTACACCCGCGAAGGCCGCTGTGACCATGGATGCCTCCCTTCTAGTATGGAGGGAACATTTTAAAGGAAAGATGGTCCAAGGCATGTGGATGACTTCAGAAACCAAAGTTCACATCAATGTCTTGGAAATGAAGACAGTCCTCCTGGTGTTACAGGCCTTTTAGAATCCCCTTCACAAAGGTGTGATTTCCACCCAGACAGACAATATGGCTTTGGTGTGGTACATCATCAAGCAAGGGGCACTTATTCCTATACACCGTGTTGAGAAGTCATGAGCATTTGGCAGTAGGCAATCTCTTCCCATCACTTTCTAGTTGCAAAGCACATCCTGGAGAATTCCAGTGTTTTAGTGGGCAAGGTGAACAGATCTATTCTACTGCTTGATGAGTGGTCCCACAACCTGTACATGGCAACCATGATTTTCAGTCACTGGGACCAGCCTCAAGCTCTTTGCATCCCCTCTGAACACCAAGTGCATCAGTTACTTTACCCTTATCCCCCAAGGTGGGTCAGTCACTGAGAGTTGCTGTGATTCACACTTAGCCTCTGGATCTCTTACATGCCTTTCACCTTTTCCACTAATAATGAAGTTTTTTCAGAAAGCAATTTGGTGCAAGGTAACAGTGACTCCCATTTCCCTCTTCTGGCCTTGTCAGGTTTGGATCCCCTTCCTTTGGCCTTATCTGAAACACCCACCTTGGGTGCTGGACCCTCTTCCATACCTCTTGTCTTACCCATCTGGTCAGCCTTACTGGGATGTCAAGGCTCTGAAATTAACTGCTTGGTTTCTCCAATTTCAGTGATGGCTAGGGATGCCAGGCTTTCTGCTTAAATGGAACAGTTTCACTATCTGGGTTTCATCAAAGGGGGTTATATCCTTTTTCAGCATCTTTACCATCTATACTGGATGTTTTGGCCGAACTGTTTCAGGAAGCTACTAGTTTTTCCTGCCATCAAGGTATAGCTGGCAGCCATATATAACTTTCTTTTAAGAGAAAATCAGAACTCTGTTTCATCTTTGGGATTATTCAAAACCTTTTTGTGAGGAGCATTCCTTCTCAGGCCACCTCTGAGGGCTACAGTTCCTCCTTGGAACATTACTTTATTGTTTTAGGTCTTAACCTGACCATCTTTCAAACCAGCAATTTCAGCAGAAGTAAACTTTCTGTCTTGGAAGACTGTTTTCCTGGTAGCAATTGTGTCTACTAGGAGAATTTCTGAGTTGCATGCATTATCATGCAAACCTCCTTATTTGATCTTTCATAAGGATAGGGTATTTCTTTAGCCTATGCATAATTTTTCTCCCAAAGTGGCCTCGGAGGCTGCCCTTAATCAAAATCAAATATATTTGCTGTTTACTGCCAACTGAGATTCTGTTTACATCATACTAAGGGTTTTAAAAAAACAGATCAACCTTTTGTTCCATTTCAACAGCCAAATTTGGAGCTGGTGTACCAAAAGGCATGCTATCTAGGTGGCTTTCTGATCATAATACTTTTGCATATAAATAGAAAGGTCTGTCTCTCCTTCACAAACCCATATCTCATTCAACCTGAATGGTTGCAGTATTTGCAGTCTTCTTAGCCAGAGTGCCTTTAGATAACATTTGTGCTGTGGCTACTTTGTCTTCTGTTCACATATTTGTCTCCAGTTACATGCTGGACCTGGAATCTAGATCCATTGCATCCACTCCAGCATCCTTCAGAATATCCATCCATGAAACCAACCTGGAGTACAAGTAGCTGGGGAATCTGTCCCATCTGTTAAGTGGGGCAGAAAAGACAACATCAGATGCAAAAGTTATATAATTACTATAAATATAGATCCATGTTGCCTTCTTCTGTCTGGCACATGCTTCATTCCCTCTGTCCCCCCTCTCAACTGACACATTGGACCCATCTGGAGCCTTGTCTGACATACAGTCTGATACTGTGTCCTAGTATTTATCTTCAGTTCTTCCTGCTCCCTATTATTGTTTTTAGATATATGTAGGGTGCAAGTAGGCAAACTCAATCTGTGGTATTGTAGGGATGGAAGACAATTATGGGTAGAGACAGGAGCCTGAGCCCTTGATGTGAGAACCTGAAAAAAGTGCCGATATCAGATCTGGTCAGATCTAATAACCCATCTATTGAGCCAGATGGCAGAAGACAACAAGCTCAGGGATTCCTGGACTTTGTTAATGCAAATGCTCTTGAACAGCTGACCTACACTCCCACTAGGGGCTCAAATGTCTTTGACATAGTTCTCATAAATATGGGGGAGTGTTTCAGCCCCTCAGCATAATGTTCTCATTGGTAAGATCGGATCATAAAAATCATTCTTATTTGCAATAAATTTATCAGTAGAATCCCTATCAAACACTAAAACCCTAAAGAATTTTTCCAAGGCAAATTACTGTCTATTAAGTGATAGCACAAGTAATTTCAAAGCTCCCCCTAACACCGAAAACATGGAGGCCTATGCAGAAGTATAGAGGAATGGTCTGTACAACCACTTAGACAACTGCATAAAAACAGCAGTAACTGGCCAAACTAAACTGTGGTCTAGTCGGAAAAAACAAGTCACCCTGGTGGACCCCTGACATAATACATTATACAACAGAAGGAAGAAATTCCTATCTAGAAGCAAGTGGGAGGGTGCACAACAGAGAAAAAAAATCCCTCATTAGTGTAAACAGGCAAATCAGAGAACTAATCAAGTGTTCAAAAGCTAAAGATGAGAATAAAATAGTCCCCCAAGGAAAGGATAACCACAAAGCATTTTTTTGTTATGTCCAAAATTTTACGGGAAACATTCAACAATGTGCTGAGTTGGCTGTAGATGGCACTACCTATGCTCAAACCTAATGCCTCGCAAGTGTGGCGTGCTCGGTCAAACCATAATCAACCAAACTCCAACGACCAGCAAAATGCGATACACAACACCAGCCTTAATTTCAAGATGATATTTTTATTACACAATCTTGTATATTCCTATATCCAGACCGGTTTCAGCTACCAAGCCTTCCTCAATGGATAGAAAAAAAGTTTTGTAAAACATAAATGATCACAAGTATTTATACTGTTTCCTAATCAATGGAAACAGTGGTATAGCCCAACCTAGTGGTCGGAGTATTTTAACACACATAATGAACTAAACTATGATAAATTGAAAAACATAACAATTCTTGTATATATTTATAAAACTATTTACATTGAGAAGCCCAACAAAAACAGTTAAATCTTTGAATACATAATAAGTGAAGAAAATAAGGGAAATAACCCTTAAGTTTAATAGAAACCCGAATAACATATCCTGTATCTTGACCCATATATTTCCACCTTCAAAATTTGTTTACTATGAGTCTGTAACTAGTTTGATATATCATGCTCACAAATGCATAATACATAACTTGAATGTGTATATATGTATATGAATAATTATACATATAATAAAATATCTAAGCATCAGTAGACAAAACTGTTCAATCTCTCTAGAATCCAATAAACCTAGAGTTCATAACATATCCTATTGGAATATCCCGATATGTTAAGTATCAACATTTATATCTGCTCCACGATATTCAAACCTATATATGTTTATAATAAACTAGTTATAGCCCATCAAAATCTCTGGTTATACATTATCAACTACTTAGTTGATATACAGTATTGGGAAATAAGATATAGGACATAATATTATATATACATATGTAAGTAAGTATTGCAGGATTCAGAGTAATCCCCTATCAAATCTTATAAAAATAATGAAATGAACATATCACACTAAATCTAACCTGTACAATCTGCATGGGAGTGTAACTCACTATTAATGCCTAACGACATATAAGTCGTCATATGAATAATCTCATGCATAACTTGATGAAAGCCACCAATATAGACTGGCTCACACCAGCCTTGAGTGCATAATACTAAGGATCAGCATACATCTTAAGGTTATCTATAAATGGTCATTGAGACCCGGTGGAAATAATCCCCCAAGATTGGTAATCCAATATTTTTCCTTATGATTTAGAATAGTATGCCAACCTTGTTGGTTACTTCTGTCCCCTGTAATTTTATCAATAACCATAAACATAAAATTAGCGTTACCATGTTTGATGGTATGTCTATATAAGGCATTGGTTTCTTTTCTATTCCTGATGTCGCTTTTATGTTCTGTCATGCATATTCTAAGTGACCGTGATGTTTGGCCCACATAAAATGCCTTACATTGGCAAGTTGCTAGATAAATGATCCAGATGCTACTACAATTAGCAAACACCCTAGATTGATATACTATGTTGGTATTGACACTAGTAAATTCTTTAAGATTGCTAACATGTGAACAAGAGCTACAATGACCACATGGGAAGGTACCCAGAAGTTTGTCTCCAGTTATAGTTGTTTGTTGATATATGGCACCTCCACTTTCCTTACGTTTATAATGAGAAAAAAGACCACCTAGGGTTTTACCCTGTCTAAATGAGATTTGGCATTTGGGGCCCAAAAGTGTTCTAAGTTCCTCATTCGCCAGAAGTATATTCCAGTTAGAATCTAGTATGTTTCTTACCATGTAGTGGTTCCTGCCATATGTAGTCACAAACCTAAGGATGGAATCCTTCCGAATATTAGTTGATTTCTTATATTGTAACAAAGTGTTCCTATCTTGAGTGTTGCACCATTCACTTGCTTTCTGTATATCTGAATCTCTATATCCCCTGTCCCTAAATATATACAAGAATTGTTATGTTTTTCAATTTATCATAGTTTAGTTCATTATGTGTGTTAAAATAGGGAGGAAGTCATTCTATGTTGCACAACTTATAAATAAAAGATATGGCATCTAGGTCCAAGGAAGTCATTGCTCCACTTAATTCAGCATTCATCAGAACTATCTTTGACTACAGTGCCCCTTTTGGTATGTACCTAACCAGCCCTATCCAACAAATGGAATGTCCACAGAGGTTCCTCACTAAAAGAATACAGGGCATAAATAAAATGTCCTATGCAGACCACCTCAAGGCCCTATCCCTGTATTCTGTCTCCTACATGCTGTTGAGGGGAGATCTATGCCTGACATACAGGGCATTGCCAGACCCCACTCTGATGGATCTTCTGCATATCAGCAAAACAAACAGAACCAGAATTACCCATTCTAAAGACTTAAACCTTGCCTGTGATATATATAGGACCTGCTGGAGAGACAAGTATGTATCCCAGAGTGTACCCCATCTCTGGAACAGGCTCCCCATCCATGTGAAGCAGAGTTCGTCCTTAACCCAGTTCAAGTGTAACTTGGAGAGTAGAATGGGGAACAGAAGTTCATCCCTGCCTTGGCACCTTTGCCTCTAATGGACACAGGCAACCTGTAAATGTTTCATCTCCCAGGCCCCTACTTGTGAATGTTTCATCTCCGAAGTCCCTGCTTACACTTATCAAGGGTATCAGAACTTGGCAGAGATTTCGGATGCATGGCTAGGCTTAAAAAGGCCCTTGTGGTTGTTAGCTTAGTAAACACTTATGAACCTAGAGTTTTTCTTTCTTAGATAAAAGTTACATGTTCCTAACTTTACTTCGTTTTCAGAAAAGTAACCTTCCTTTCTGTTGGCAAGAAAGTCCTGAAGGTTTTTGTGCCCAAGCTGCTGTTTTCTCCCTAAGGAGCTCAAGCCAACAGCAACTTGGGTGCATGTGTGAAGGGAACCAAAGGCTTTGGAAGACTGTCTGATTGTTATATCCTTGTCAGGATACAACCCATATGGCTAAGGCTACTGCAGCAGTGATTTAATCAAGCATCTACTATTATACTAAGTGCAACTTACACAATTACACTTTATTTACTAATTTTAAATTTTAATTTTAAAATATGTGTGCTTGTGTGTGTGTGTGTGTGTGTGTGTGTGTGTGTGTGTGTGTGTGTGTGTGTGTGTGTGTGTGTGTGTGTGTGTGTGTATACATGTAAGTGTGTGCTTTGCTTAAACATATACATGTCTTATATGCATTTGTTGGTGGAAAAGTAATGAAGCAGCTAGGGTGGGATTCTGAAGTCTGTACTATTCAGAAGTTTATGGAATAATTAAAGTACAATGTATCAACCATTATTCGTGTGTGATATGCAAAGGAATAGTAATATTGGCAAGGCAGATTTTATCCACTGCAATAAGCCTAGTACTTATTATACAGCAGGAACTTCTTATTGTAACAGTTGTTAATGTCTGTTATGTACTTCACAGATAAAGATTCTAGTTGTCCACTGATGTACTATGTTCTTCATCTGTAACTATGTTTGTAATTAATTGCTCTGTTAATCAAATTGTTAATCGCTATGTAAATCCAATGTAACTACTGTCTGTTTATTTTTAACTGTGGAGCTTTTCTCCCTGGGCCTCCGCTGAAAATGGACCTACGTCCAGTCGGGCACTCCCGGTCAACAAATGTAAATAAATAAATAAAATAATGCAGTGTGTGTGCTGGTTTTCCTTACATTATTTACATTATGGTTGTATGTACACATGCATGTGTGTGTGTGTGTGTGTGTGTGTGTGTGTGTGTGTGTGTGTGTGTGTGTGTGTGTGTATACACACACACAATATATACATATGTATAGATATATTACATTTATTATATATAGGATATATATATATATATATATATATATATATATATATATATATATATATATATATAAAAACACATGTATATAAAATATATGTTTTATATAAATATATATATACATAAATATATTATTTATATACATGTAGTAATGCAATGTTTAGTGTGTGTGTGTGTGTGTGTGTGTGTGTGTGTGTGTATATATATATATATATATATATATATGAAAAAACATACTTTTAAATGAACATCATAATGATTTACTTTTGTACACAGCTATGTGGATATACAACTATTTGTAAATGGTACTGGTAAGCATCATACTGCCATGAACAGTATGGCAAACAGCTTTCTTTGCTGAGAACATGACAAAGCTGTCGACAACATATATATGTGGAAAAATATGCATCAATGCCTACAACAATCATTACAAGAGAAATATTGCTATCTACATTAAACAGTTTCTAAGGGAAGCCTCACAAATATAGCATTATTGCAGTATACAGGTTGTATCTTCCATGCAGATGTGTTCCTCGACAACAACACATGGTAGGAGCACTGTAGTCATGTACATATACAGCATAGAACTAAAAAGTGATACAGCTCACCTGATGTAATGTAATGTAATATAATAGATAAGCAGGTATGACTTGGTATCAGGTAAGTACACTATCACCCTGTGCAGAGTTAATAATCTCATATATGTGCATTTCCCAGAACACACTGCAGATTTGTGTGATATATTGATCATCATATTTAGCTCTCTAATAATATACATCACTAATGGTCCTCATTAGCATGTAATCATTTAGAATTTTATTGTTTGCAAAATGTGTGGCTTGCCAGGAACTGGTAGCATACATTGCCAATATTCAAAAACACATGCTGATCCAATACTATGTGCCAAAATCTGCTAGTCTTGCAGAGAAAGATAGCTACATTAGTTTTGATGGATGAAGCCCTGACAATGACCCAGACCTGGGTTTAGTTATTCAGCTTAGGCACCCATAGGAGCTGGTGAGGGAAAGGAATTACAAGGCATGCCTGCTCAGGTCTATTTGCAGAGGTGGATAATGGCAATGTGCTATAGTGAGGAGGTGGTCCTTGTGGCCTTGGGCCTTGGTCAAGACTGGAATTGTGAAAAGTAGATGGGCTAGGTGAATGGGAAAACCATGAGGAAGGGTAGTGTGACGTTAAGGGGGGAAATACCTAAACGGAGGCCCATGCCTTAATAGCTCAAAATTGCCTCCTGAATGATGCCAGTACATAGAGTAGGGGTTCCTATCACTGTTTCAAGCTATTCAGTGTGAGCATCAATGATGGTTCTCAGGCTGTCTCCCCTCTTGCAGGGGTCCTTTCACCCCAGCACAGAGGGTTAATCACCTTAATGATGCTGAAAAGGCTATCAATAAGAGGTAGCCATGTAGCTTCTGTTGATTTGCGAAAAAAAAAAACAGTATTATAGGGGAGTATGCATGACAGAGGAATGGACTTCCCAGGTATATATATAGAATATACTGAGGTAGTTAGAGTACCACAGAATATGCTCATATCTGGATACAAGTCTGTTAGTATGCAGTAGTTTGAGCTGTATGAGCATATGTATGTAGTATTGTCCAGAGTACCATGTAAAGCGGTGTGAAACAGCAAGTCAGTAGTAGTTCATACAAGCTTGTAATGTGATAGATTGTGAAACTGTAATAATATGCTTACATACTAAACATTAACAGCACCAATGGCTATATTACCCCTTATGACATATTGTTATGATATGCTTTGTCATGCTGATAAAATGTATTTATATGAGTAGCAAACTAAGAAAATAAAATGTTGTAGCTGTGGTTACAAAGTTCTCAAATACCAATGAGTAATGGATCCCAGTTTAGACAGATCTAAGCTTTCAAACAAAAATACAACCTATCTTAAACATTGGAAGTTGCTACAAACTTTCTTAAACCCAGAAAAATAATTATATGACATATGATGGCATTTTATATTCTTTTAGAATTGAAAAGTTGCATATGTATCTCATAATGCCAATGTATACACAAGAATAAACTACTTTGTGATGTCACTTGATTTATTACACAAGGTCCACCATATGAAGAATGAATCTTGTCCATTTAAAGGTTATATGGCTAACCGTTTTGTCCTCTTTTCTGAAGACATAAATATTATTCTAGAAGAATGTAAGCTACTTGATTTAATTCTGCTGAACTGTGTAGATCATCCAAAATAACCATAGAAGAGTTTTGAAATTTTGCTTAACTTCCTTTAGGAACATTTTGGATACATTTGAGGCTACTGCATGTAGTCATGTGGTTATTTACCAGATCACAAATATGCAAACTTTGTTTCATAAGACTACAATGCTTAATCACCTGAATAATATTTTGAATAACTTAATCTCTGTCATCTATGATAACATTGGCTTTTGGGGAAAAACTGAGTTAAAAAGAAGATGTGAAATAGAATTGTAGAATTTTAAGTTTTCCCTGTTTAGATATCATACCTTAGGAGCCATCTTGGGTAAAGTGAGTTTTTGTTTTCATGTATTTCTATTTTGTCTGCATAACTGCTCTACTGAATTATATACATTCTTGAAATAGCCTATTACAGTCCTTACGTGCCATAGCCTACTGCATAGACTATTGTGTTTCTGCCTGTTTCCTATACTGCACATGTTAACAATATATGTGAAGTAGCCTGTTACCTAAATTATAATAAGTGTTAAATGTTAGTCTACCGACTGAATTGCTGCATTGCTATGTTAACTAGAAGGCTGTTGCTCTGAAATGAATGATGTGCTGCATATTTGTATTGTCTGAAATGCCTATCTTGTATCCAAATTAACCTGGTTTCTCCCTACTCTGTTTCTTTTTCTTTTCTGTCCAGTGTTCCCAGCTTTCTTACCTTCTAACCCTGCTCTAAGACTAAAGGACCATCCCTGAGTGATGAATATGGACAACAGGCAAACAATTCTACCCTCTCCAATAAGAAATAAAAGCTACTTGCTGTCCTATACCAGAGCTCTGTACCTTGGGAAGCAATAAAGTATGTGTTTCCCCCACCATGAAGTAAAGCTGATACTTTCTCAAAAAAATTTTTCCCAATATGTATTAAAAGTCTGCTACCTAGCCAGGTTACCCAGCAGCCATACCCCTCCTTAGCCCTGCATAACTCATTCTCTTGGCCTTGCTTACCCACCTATAACTGTAAAGTGCCCCTTCCTCTCCCTTTATAAGAGCTATCTCTGATCTCAGTCTCTCCCTCACCCCAGCATAGCTCCTACACACTTCTTTTTTCCTTCCAGGCTAGCTCCCTCTACTAGTCCTGCTTTATACTTTCACCCTTCTTTGTCTCCCTTCAATATTTCCCAAGTACAGCTCTGTTGTACTAGACTGCCTATATACCTCGTAGTCTACTTGCTGCAATCCTCTGCTTTCTGCCCTTTGCTACCCCTCTTCTTCACCACTTCAGATTATCTCACCCTACACTCACCCTTACTTACCAGTACGGTGAATTGCAGTAGCCTGCTGCTCACTGATTGTTCTCTCAGACTTTCTCCTTCTTACCTGTCTGAATCCACTCCACTCGCCCTGCAGGCTCACTCCGCTCCCCTACCCTGCCCCCAAATTCCACCCGTCCCCAGCACTCCTACATTCATTCCTCCATCTCTCCTCCCACTTATTCCGGTTATCCAATAGCTCTTCTTCCCGCCTTACAACTGCTCTTAATCCACCCACTCTAATTTACCCAACTTCAGCCTCCCCTATTCACTCCTCCTACCCAGTCTCCTCCCTCTCCTCTATCACCTCTCTCTCTCAATATTCCTATTCCCCACATCCCTTACTACTATATTCCTGCCTCCTTCATATAACTGCAGACAAACCACTTCTCTCTCCAATTTCATTCTTCATCTTCAAACATACTCTCTACTTCAACTGACATTCCTATCTCTCCTCCCCCTTTGCATAATCATGGTTTCCTCAATCCTCCAGCAACTCATAGTCCCTTGCTTCCTCCTTCTCTTTCTGATTCCTTCATGCTATATCAGCTCATACTCTTCCTTTGCTTATCCAATTCCACCAACAAAAATAACATCCACTGAAAACTCCCTTCACCCTCTTACTCTCACTTCCATTCTATCTCCTCTTATCTTATCCCACCCAATCAACTCTACCTGTTCCACTATAAAATCTTCTCCACTACTGCCAATACATTTACACACAAAATAACCTTACATCCAACTAAACTCTCAATCTGTAAACCTAAAATCTCTTAAATCTTTTCTATTTAACAACATATTTTTAGCTGGAGATATCCACCCCAACCCTGGCCCCATTCTTTTCGCTAACAATAATTACACAACCCCAAGCTCTCCCCTCCCAAGCACATTGAAAATCTTCACCATGAACTCCCAAAGTCTTAATAACAAAGTCCACATTTTCCAGGCTTGGTTAACCCATAACCAACCAGATATCTTAGCCATTTCTGAGACTTGGCTTAAACCCCATATCTCTGATTCAGAGATACTTCCCCCTGGATACCAAATTATTAGAAATGACCGGCCTATAAAAAAAGGTGGTGGCTCTGCCATAGTTTACTCTAAATCACTAACTGTAATTCCCCTCCAAATTCCAGTTCCTCAATTCAAAAATACTGAACTTACAGCTGGACTACTGAAACTAAATAGACACAAAAATATCTGTATTATTGCCCTATATATCTCCCCTGGGAACAATATCCCTATCCGCGAAGACATTCTCCAATGGGCATCTACTAAAGTTAATTATGAAACATACATCTTAGGTGATGTAAATACTAACTGGAACAAAATTAACTCTCTCTCTCCTTCCCAAGCCACCAACCTTTACAACTTCACTCAAACAATACACCATATAAACTGTCCCAACAAAACTAACCCCCCAGGATCCTCTATTGACTGGATCCTAGTCTCCAATCCAAATAAAATCACCAATTCTGTAACAATTCCAGACACTATTTGTGACCACCTCCCAGCCTTTATTCACTGCGCGACCAACTCTTCTCCTCACCAACACCAATACATCCTAACTCGTAATCTTAGTAACTTTAACCTTACAACCTTCTCAAACCTATTCAAACAAATGAACTGGCAAGACCTTAAAACTCTCCCTCTTGATGCTGCTATCGACCACTTCAACTCTGTTTTCTTAGATACGCTTAACTCTCTTGCCCCTATCAGAAATAAAAGGGTAAAAATAAATACTGCTCCTTGGTTATCTAAACATACTAAACAAATTATGCATCAAAGGGACAAACTATGGAAGCTGTTCCAAAACAATAAACTGCCCAACACCTTGCTCCAATATAAGCAACTATGTAACCAAGTAAAACAACAAATTACCAAGGACAAAAAATCCTATTACACCAACCTCCAGTCTAATAATAACAACAACCCCAAGAAATTCTGGAATTCAATAAACTCTCTCCTTAATACTATCCAAAAATAATCCCTGCCCTGACCCAAGTAAATCTGACCTAGAACTATGCTCAGAGTTTAACTCTTTCTTCATACAAATAATATCTGACCTAACCAAGACCTTCCCTAGCAATAACCCATCTGTTCTCCTATCTTCCCCCTCCAATTCCTCCAATAACACTCCCCTCAGGTTCGAGCTCAAACCTGTCTCAACTAACTTTATAAAAAGACTTCTGTCTAAACTTAACCCTGCTCTAATGCCCCTGACAATATTCCCTCCACTTTCCTAAAATGTGCCACAGATGGGATAGCACTCCCAATCAGCATCATTATTAATAGATCTATTAATGAATCTTACGTCCCCAAACTATGGCAATCAGCTTACATCCTTCCTCTTCACAAAGGAGGCAAGAACACCAGCATCACAAATTTTCACCCTATTGCTCTACTCTCACCAATCTCTAAAATCTTAAAAAAGTGTATCCACTTCCAACTTATGCCTTTTCTAATCCAAAGCCATCTTCTTACACCAACTCAACATGGCTTTCGCTCTGGCCATAGTACTACTACTGCTCTACTTTCTTTCTTAGAAACTATCAATCAAGCCCGAGATTCAGGTCACCTGGTCTCTACTGTTTTGCTTGATCTCTCTAAAGCTTTCGATACTGTTTCCCATAAACATCTTCTCCTTCATCTATCAAACCTGCATCTCTCATCTAACTCTCTATCCTGGTTCTCTAGCTACTTATCAGATAGGTCTCAGGCAGTCAAATGGAAAAACTCCATCTCCTCCTTCCTACCTACACCAACAGGTGTACCACAGGGATCCATCCTTGGACCCATGCTTTTTAATATTTTTATTAATAACTTTCACACTGCTATCCCCGATACTAAAATTATTCAATACGAAGATGCTTCAACCTTAGTCTGCCCTGCCTCAAACATCTCTGAACTGCTTCTCAAAACTCAAGCTGCCTTCTCAACCACTGAAAACTGGATGTGCCAAAACTACCTCTCCCTTAATGCTAACAAATCCAAAATTCTCCTCTTCTCCCCCAGAAAGTCTTACTGCTATGACAAAGACACTTTCAAAGTCCTTAGTAACTCCAACTCCACTATTGAAGTGGTTCCCTCTGCCAAACTTCTCGGTGTTATAGTCGATGAATTCCTAAAGTTCGACATACACATTCAACAAAATATTAAGAAAACCTACCAAAAACTAGGTATGCTATATAGGAATAATCGCTTTCTCTCTCACTCCACCATGCACACTTTGGCCACTACCTACCTTTTGCCCTCATTTTTATATGGAGCTCCTCTCCTAACCAACTTGACATCCTCTATCACCTCCAAACTAGAAAGCTGCTACAATAAAATCTCTAAATTTGTCTCCAACTGTAAAAATTCCACCCATCATTGCCTTTCCCTTCAATCCCTAAATTGGCTAGAACTACCAAACTACCTAAACTATCTGCAGCTCACCACAGCGCACAAACCTATATTTCAGCCATCTAACTGTCCTGCCCTAGCTAACATCCTTCCACTCTACATCCCCAATAGAACTCACAGATCCGAACATCAAAACCTGATTGCTATCAATAAACCTAAAAGTCCAGCTGGCCAACTTCTCTTCTCCTTCACTATTGGTAAGACGTGGAACTCTCTCCCTTCCTCTTTAAGAACAATATCAAACTCTGAAAATTTCAAAACTCAGCTTTTCAAACATCTGTCCACTAAGTGGAAATGCTCCTGTCTTCACCCTACCTAAAACTATACAAGAATACACCGATATCCTACCTAGAATGTAAAAAGGTGAGGCAGTGCATTTAGTCTACCCCACCTAAAAATTATCCAAGAACACATTGATATCCCACATGGAATGTACCCTTGCTCTCAAAATGTCCTACAATTATTTATCCTTGAACCCCCTTGTGTAAGTACTGTAAATAGACTTTCTTAACTCTCTTCTCTATGTGCTTATATAATGCATTTTCTCAAATTACTCTATAAGAACAGCTTTATAAATGTATAGCCTTTTTAGAATAACCTTAGTGAAGTTGTATTTGACTATTTTGTAATAATGAATGTTCCTATTGTACAAACTGGTCACCTCAATGTATCACTTATATTTTTTCATATTTTGGAATTTGTAATTTGTATTTGTATTTTTGGAGCTTTTCTCCCCGGGCCTCCACTGAAAACGGGTCCCCAGGGCCCAGTGGACCTCCCCGGTAATCAAACTGGAAATAAATAATAAATAAATAATAAAATAAATGGACTAAAATATTTGGATATAATTATATGCATAATGATAATGTAAGAAAGCCATTTGCAAATCAATGCAGAAAAGCTTTCTCCAAGAATATAGTTACACAAACAAAGGATATTCGTGAAAGTCTTTATACTTCAGATGAAGAAACCAATAAGGCTATGGCTGGCTACTAAAAGTCATTTAATAATACTGTATGGGTACAAGGTGTTCAGCAGATAGACAAATACATTGTTAAAAACAACAATAAAATCATTTAATTATTTTAATGTGACACCTTAAGGTATAAAAGAAAGCATATCTTCCTTTAAGGGCATGGTCCTGCTGGACTTATAATCAAATTTTATATGATATTTAAGGATGAATGTACACCTATCTCTTACAACTTGCACATTTTCTGAAAGTTCCCATTTGGGAAAC
Organism: Protopterus annectens; assembly: GCF_019279795.1. Lineage (NCBI taxonomy): Eukaryota > Metazoa > Chordata > Ceratodontiformes > Protopteridae > Protopterus > Protopterus annectens. Next base: position 424,178,041 of record NC_056745.1, on the reverse strand, counting down.
CTCTACTTCCATGTAACTTGTTGAAATAGTTTTGATCAAAAAGAAGGAGTAATGGTAGATTACTTGAATGTTATCATCTATATCAGTTTTAAACACTGTGTATAGAATACTAACTAAAGCAACAAATATATATATATGTATATGTATGTATGTATATATATATATATATATATATATATATATATATATATATATATATATATATATATGTATATGTATGTATGTATATATATATATATATATATATATATATATATATGTCAGTGATTTTTTATCCCAGGGAAAAACATCACTTGGCCTGAGCCATGACATTGTCCTTTACCCCACTGTAGTGCAATCTCAGAATTGGTATATTTAGTTAGGGGGATGGGGGGGCACAACCCCCCACACTGGGGGGTGTGGGGGTCAACACCCCCCACTTTGCAATGTTATAAGTGGTGTGTTGTGTTTTGTTGGTGTACCAATTTTTTTCCATGGGAAAAAAATCGGTGACCTGGGGTTTCGCTGTTTTGGGATTTCGTTCTATATGTGTCGGCAAAACAGCATTCACTGTAATGCCGTTTCACTGATCTAATACAGACCCATATATACATATATATATATATATATATATATATATATATATATATATATATATATATATATATATCCATATATGGTTCCCATTCAGAAGCCTGAAACATCATAAGCCTGAAAATCAAAATCCTGAAACCAAAAGCCTGAAAATTCAGAATCCTGAAAACTCAAAATCCTGAAAGCCCAAAATCCTGAAAGACCAAAATCCTGAAACTCAAAATCCTGAAAACACAAAATAGACATACTGATGTCATTGTGGCTTTGCTATTGTTAGCCCTGTGGTGTTAGGTCATGCTGGGGTCAGGTAAGTGTGCGGTTGGTTTTATTTTAGGTTAGGCGGTTTAAGTGAGTTAGGTTAGCGCAGGTTAGGCATGTATGCAATAGTGACAAATATTGGGGTTAGGGGCTGCCGGAGTTAGGTTTAGGCGGGTCAGGTGAGTGTGACCGATAGTAGGACCTTAGGGTTAGGGTTAGGGTCAGGGTCAGTTGGTAGATATTAGTGTCTTTATAGTGACATATTAGCATTATTTGTGTTTTCAGGATTTTGAGTTTCAGGATTTTGGTCTTTCAGGATTTTGGGCTTTCAGGATTTTGAGTTTTCAGGATTCTGAATTTTCAGGCTTTTGGTTTCAGGATTTTGATTTTCAGGCTTATGATGTTTCAGGCTTCTGAATGGGAACCATATATATATATATATATATATATATATATATATATATATATATATATATATATATATATATATATAAATTTAACTTGGAAAGATATTAATTGATACAAAATTTTTCTCTATGTACATCTAGGTACAATGCTAACAAATACCTTCAAGCAATAACTTGTGAAATATCTAGTACAAAAAATATTCCTGATATCAACTTGATGAAATTAGATGCTTCAAAGGCATTTGATTATTTACATATAGTTAATTTTTGGCACATTCTCAAATACTTCTATTTTCTTTGGGCAATAATGAGTATGATATGCAGTTTATATTAGAAAATCTATGCATGTATTAAAATAAATGGAGGCACATCTTATGATATCCGCTGGAGAAAGACAAGCTTGTCCACTTGATGCATTTTTGTTCATGATAGCAGTAAGCCTACTCTTATTTAAAATGTAAAATTCAGTCATTGGTGTATCTTTTCATAATGAAAAGTTAGCCAGATCCATTTACAAATTAGCCACTGCTGAAAATGCATGTTCCACTTGGATCAAACCCCCAGAAGTAGTAATACAAGTGTATAAACTTACTAGCTTCAAACTCTTAATTGAAAAAACTGACTGATAAACAGCATGCTTGTAACTGCTTGTAAATGCTTCCACAATGTGGGCTAGAAAGCACCTATAAGGCAAAGAACATAAATATTCCATCTATAGGCCTAATACTAATTCACCTCTTTTCATATCCCTTGAAATGACTCTTTGGAATTGAACTGTAAATCAATTTGCTCTGTTAGTAAGTAGTGTACCTACCTAAAAATTCAAAACAATCTGTTCTTGCGTGAAAATTCAGTACTGTGCTCAATATAGCCAGGTTACTTTCAATGCCTATGTATATTTCTATGTAAAAGTTCTGCATTCTTTTGTATGTTTAGTGGTATTATATGACCTCTCTGGCCAGGGTCATGACTGAAAAGGGTCATTGGACTAGTTCACCTACTCAGTTAACACATGTTTAATAAATAAATAAATGACTTACATACCATTCTATGCACAGATGATGCTGTTATTACTACTAGATCATTTGAAACAGATATTAAGATATTAAATGGATAGTTTAATATCACTGCAAGCATAATAGGTTATGTAATCAATTATGGGAAGTCTGAAAGAGTGATTTTAGCATACAATACAATGTATGTTAGTAAATGCCAATGAGAAAATAATTACTATTGTTTTATTTTATTATTTTTATTTTACATTTGTTAACCGGGAGAGTCCGACTGGATACATGTCCATTTTCAGCAGAGGCTCGGGAAGAAAAGCTCCACATGTGCAAAAAAAGTGACAATCTATAGTCATGGTTACACTGAAAATTTAAAAATGTAAAAATTTAAAAATAAGTGACGATATATATACATGGTTACATTGAAATTTAGCATCATTGTAGCATTATAGTATGAACTATAACTATACTATAATTCATACCACTGGGGATGCACAAGCCAGTGCATTTCTTTGTGCCAGTCCCAAGCCCGGATAAATGGGGAGGGTTGCGTCAGGAAGGGCATCCGGCATAAAACCTCTGCCAAAAATTACTGATGCGGAGAACTTTTCATAATTACATACCGGATCGGTCGAGGCCTGGGTTAACAACGACCACCACCAGTACTGTTAGCCAACAGGGTGCTGGCAGAAATTGGGCTACTGTTGGCCGAAGAAGAAAAGGAGGGGGAAGGCATGCCCGAAGGCAGGAAGAGAAGAGGAAGGTTAGGAGTGTAGTACTGAGGGTAGGAACTTTGAATGTTGGCAGTATGACTGGTATAGGGAGAGAGCTAGCTGATATGATGGAGAGAAGGAAGGTTGATATATTGTGCGTGAAAGAGACCAGATGGAAGGGAAGTAAGGCCAAGTGTATAGGAGGTGGGTTCAAATTGTTCTATCATGGTGTGGATGGCAGAAGAAATGGGGTAGGGGTTATCCTAATGGAACAGTATGCCAAGAGTGTTTTGGAGGTGAAGAGAGTGTCTGATAGAGTGATGTTTATGAAGCTTGAAATTGATGGTGTAATGATGAATGTTGTTAGTGCAGATGCTCCACAAGTTGGGTGTGCGATGGATGAGAAAGAAAAATTTTGGAGTGAGTTGGATGAAGTGGTGGTGAGTGTACCCAAGGGTGAGAGACTAGTGATTGGAGCGGACTTCAGTGGGCATGTTGGTGAAGTGAACAGAGGGGATGAGGAAGTGATGGGTAGGTATGGTGTTAAGGAGAGGAATGCTGAAGGTCAGATGATTGTGGATTTTGCGAAAAGGATGGACATGGCTGTGGTGAATACGTATTTTAAGAAGAGGGAGGAGCATAGGGTGACATACAAGAGTGGAGGAAGATGCACACAGGTGGATTATATCCTATGTAGGAGGGCCAGTCTGAAGGAGATTGGAGACTGTAAAGTGGTGTCTGGGGAAAGTGTAGCTAAGCAGCATAGAATGGTGGTCTGCAGGATGATGTTGGTGATCAAGAAGTGGAGGAGGAGTGTGAAAGCAGTGCCAAGGATTAAATGGTGGAAGTTAAAAAAGGGTGATTGTGAGGTGGAGTTCAGGGAAGAGTTAAGACAGGCACTGGGAGGCAATGAAGAGTTACCGAATAGCTGGGTAACTACAGCAGAGCTAGTAAGGGAGACTGCTAGGAAGGTGCTTGGTGTGACATCTGGACAGAGGAAGGAGGACAAGGAGACATGGTGATGGAATGAGGAAGTACATGAGAGTATACAGAGGAAGAGGCTGGCGAAGAAGAAGTGGGATTGTCAAAGAGATGAAGAAAGTAGACATGAGTATAAGGAGATGAGGCGCATGGCAAAGAGAGAGGTGGCAAAGGCTAAGGATAAGGCATATAGAGAGTTGTATGAGAGACTGGACACTAAAGAGGGAGAAAAGGACCTGTACCGATTGGCTAGACAGGGGGACAGAGCTGGGAAAGATGTGCAGCAGGTAAGGGTGATGAAGGACAGTGAGGGAAACGTACTCACAAGTGAGGAGAGTGTGTTGAGTAGATGGAAAGAGTACTTTGAAGGGCTGATGAATGAAGAGAATGAGAGAGAGAGAAGGTTGGATGATGTTGGGATAGTGAATCAGGAAGTGAAACAGATTAGCAAGGAGGAAGCAAGGACAGCTATGAAGAGGATGAAGAATGGAAAGGCTATTGGCCCAGATGACATACCAGTGGAAGCATGGAGGTGCTTAGGAGAAATGGCAGTGGAATTTTTAACTAGATTGTTTAATGAAATTTTGGAAAGTCAGAGGATGCCTGAGGAGTAGAGAAAAAGTGTTTTGGTACCTATCTTTAAGAATAAGGGTGATGTGCAGAGCTGCAGTAACTACAGAGGGATAAAATTGATCAGTCACAGCTTGAAGTTATGGGAAAGAGTAGTGGAAGCTAGGTTAAGAAGGGAGGTGATGATTAGTGATCAGCAGTATGGTTTCATGCCAGGAAAGAGCACTACAGATGCAATATTTGCTCTGAGAGTGTTGTTGGAGAAATACAGAGAAGGTCAGAAGGAGTTGCATTGTGTCTTTGTGGACTTAGAGAAAGCATATGACAGGGTGCCTAGAGAGGAGTTCTGGTATTGTATGAGGAAGTCAGGAGTGGCAGAGAAGTATGTAAAAGTGGTACAGGATATGTACAAGGGTAGTGTGACATTAGTGAGGACTGCGGTGGGAGTGACAGATATGTTTAAGGTGGAGATGGGATTACATCAAGGATCAGCTCTGAGCCCTTTCTTATTTGCAGTGGTGATGGACAGGTTGACAGATGAGATTAGACAGGAGGCCCCGTGGACTATGATGTTTGCAGATGACATTGTGATATGTAGTGAGAGTAGGGACCAGGTTGAGGAGACCCTGGAGAGGTGGAGATATGCTTTAGAGAGTAGAGGAATGAAGGTCAGCAGGGCTAAGACAGAATATATGTGTGTAAATGAGAAGGAGGGTAGAGGAATGGTGAGGATGCAGGGAGTAGAGTTGGTAAAGGAGGATGAGTTTAAGTACTTGGGATCAACAGTTCAGAGTAATGGTGAGTGTGGAAGAGAGGTGAAGAAGAGAGTACAGGCAGGGTGGAATGGGTGTAGAAGAGTGTCAGGAGTGATTTGTGACAGACGAGTACCAATGAGAGTGAAAGGGAAGGTCTACAAGAGGGTAGTGAGACCAGCTATGCTATATGGGTTGGAGACGGTAGCATTATCGAAAAGGCAGGAGTCAGAGCTGGATGTGGCAGAGTTAAAGATGTTAAGATTTGCACGGGGTGTGACTAGGATGGACAGGATTAGGAATCAGTATATTAGAGGGTCAGCTCAGGTTAGACAGTTTGGAGACAAAGCAAGAGAGGCGAGATTGCGTTGGTTTGGACATGTGCTGAGGAGGGATGCTGGGTATATTGGGAAAAGGATGCTAAGGTTGGAGCTGCCAGGTAAGAGGAAAAGAGGAAGGCCTAAGATGAGGTTTATGGATGTAGTGAGAGAGGACATGCAGGCGGTTGGTGTGAAAGAGCATGATGCAGAGGACAGGAAAAAATGGAAACAGATGATCCGCTGTGGCAACCCCTAATGGGAACAGCTGAAAGAAGATGATGATGATGATGATGTAGGATTATAGTATGAAATATGTACAGAAATCATTACACAGCATTGGAGTGTATAGAATGACATGTTACACAGATCAGTGTTAAGGATGACAATAGAAAAAAAAGGTGGTTAATTAAGAAGGGAAGTTGGTTAGAAATTAGATGTAGAAGGGTTAAAAACATAGCCTTAGATTGGCTAGGATAGCAAGTTATCATCCTTATAATACTGTTCTAAAGGTTGTTGAGAAGTATATATAGTCTGGGTAGGGAAGGTTGTGAAAGTTTATACATATAGATGCAGGAAGTTATTATTATTAGGTATTTCACCTATGTGAGTTGTGTTTTTATTGGGTTAGTCTGGGTTTAGACATGGACATAGCCAATGCCTGTTTAGGTGTTTCTTTAGGGATATTTTGAATTGGGGTAAGGAGGATGCGGTGGTAAGATCTAGAGGGAGTGAGTTCCATTTTTTTTCAGCAGAGTTGGAGAATAATGATTCTCTGGCTGAGTTATTGACTTTGACAGATTGTACTTGCATTTGGTTGGATGAGCAGAGGGATGCTAGGTTGCTGTAGGGGGTGATAATATTTGTGAGAATGGGTGTACTGTTAGGTTGGTAGAAGATTTTATGAATAATTATGAGTTGGTTATCCTGGAGTTGATTGGGTAGTCCTAGCCAGTCTAGTGCTTGAAGATTTTGACAGTGATGGGTTCTGTAGGCTGTGGCGAATCTAGCTATATTGTTATAGCAGCTAGTAAATTTGTTAAGGTTTGGTTTGCTTAGATTTACGAGGATGGGTGAGGCATAGAGAAGGGTCGATAGGAGAGATGTTCGAGCTATGGCTGTTCTAACAGGTGGGGTTAGGATATGTTTAATCCTATACAAGGAGCCTTGTTTTTTGTTAACTGTTTTGATGGTTTTGTCTATATGAGCGTCATACTTCAGATTATTATCAATGATTACAATTTTTTTTTAAGAAGCTGCATATGCTTTAAATTATAACTCAGTTTCATTTGTTACTTAAGAGGTATTAAAGACTAAGTCTAAATTAGTGTCATTAAAATCGTTTGTTTCTGTTTATTCTGGTCATACAAATATTTTTAGGATAGTGGTGCTTCCTTTGATCCTACTTCCTTTGCAAAATGTTCTTACCCCTCCTTTTATTTTTATGGTTTAACAAGATAAAATAAGTGTTCTCTAAATTCTTATGGAGAGAGGGATCATCTATACTATAGTCTGTAGTATGTGTACCTCGGTGGATTATCCATGCCTTATATATACAAATATCAATTATATATATATATATATATATATATATATATATATATATATATATATATATAAATATATATATATTCCAGGATATAGAAAACTACCTCTCCAACCATCAACTCATCCTAAATCCAAATAAGACTAAGTTAATGATCTTCGCAAATAAATCATCCAAGCTCAGCTCTCTACCCCTCTCTATCTACTCCTCTAATGGAACAAAAATTGACCCAACTAATCAGACAAAACTCCTAGGAGTTACAATTGATGACAGACTAAAATTTGATGCACATATCTCCTTAACAATCAAAAAAGTCCATGCTAAATTGGGCACTCTCTACGGGGCCAAACGTTACTTCACTCACAAGCCAGACTAGCCACAGCAAGAGCCCACTTACTATCTACCCTCCTCTATTGCTCACATATTTTCACCAACCTACGCAAGGCTGACCTTAATAATCTAGAATCCTGCTACAACAAAATAGCTAGGTTTGCAGCCAGTCACCCCCACAAAACTCATCATTGCTCCTCTCTTCAGCACCTCAACTGGCTGGAACGTCCCAGCCTGTTAACTCTAAACCAACTTATCTTTGCCCACAAAGTCACACACAACCTCAGTAACTACCCTGCACCCTCTAGCCTGGTGCAACCCAACATAAACTGCAGGTCGCTTAGGTCATCTGACAGATTTCTGCTAAAAGTTACCCAGTCTCACAACTGTCATGGTAACTCTGTCTATTCCAATAAAATAACCAAGATCTGGAATGCTCTCCCTCAGCACATCCAAAATAATGCTAACATCTCCTCATCCAAAAAAAGTCTCAAAGAATATCTCACCAGCAATTGGCTCTGCCCCTGTATTTCCCCTGAATAATTATTTCCTAATGTCTTCACAACAATGTACTCTCCTACAACTTGAACAACTAGAGCTGATTTGACCTACTTGCTAATAGAGTTCTGATTATACAATAAGATATAGTTATTTGTACAGCTGTAATATGCAATATGTTCCCACAGCTATTATTTTTTCCTTAGCATCTTTGATAATTGTACTGTTGTATTTGTGATTTATTAACTAATCATTTTTTAATAATTTTTTTGTAAACTAACTGTTAATTTACTGGAGCTTTTCTCCCCACGTCTCCCCTGAAAATGGGCCACTGGCCTAGTCAGACACTACCTGATTAACAAATGTAAGTAAATAAATATATTATGGTCTATGCATGTAAACATTTAACAAGTATACAATTCTGTGATAACTTTGTTAATAAAAGAATTAATAAAGGAATCAATAAATCAGATTTGATGCTAACATGGAAAATGAATACACTCTCCAATACACATTCCCTCTTACAATATTTTAAACCATAATACCCAAGAAACTGATGATGTAATTAAGACAACTGATGTCCCTTGGAAATCATGTGTAATACTAGAATTCTTTCCCTTTGTTAATTTCTTTATCAGTAGTGTGAACAATGCAACATGGGTTGACTTTAAAATTGGGAAGGCAACTTTTTCTAAGACCTTTGAGCATTTATAGAAATGCTTTTTTCTCCAGTAAAACATAATATGCAATAACAGGCAGAAAGAGGCAAGTTTTGATCATAAACAAGGAAGCTGTTCATAGTTTTATACTAAAATTTTCCCATGTAAAATTATCTGGGAAAATCATTCTTCAGCCCAGAAATTAGTAGTTTATTGGCCATTTTGAGCTAATTTCTATCTCTTTCATTTCCCTGCTATAAAACCCGCATTTGCGAGGTTTTTGCACTAGTATACAGCTCAGCAAGTTCCTGCCTGGTGCCCTGCAGAGTTCTACAGCAGCAGAGAGACAAAAGAGAGACTTTGGAGTGATTAAGTATAATTTTTCTGCATTTTCTTGCTGCCTTTAGCTAATTCCGCCTAAAATGCCGATTTTCTAGAGTTTCTGTGATTTAAAAAGCTTGTTTCAGCTACATATTGTACTTATCTTACTGCCTGCACTTTAACAAAGTCGTTTTTGCCTTTAAAGTACCTGTTTAACTGTTGTAGGCTACACACTCAAGTGTGATAGCCATTTATGTGCAGTGTTTTTTTTTTTTTTATTGTATCTGCTTTATTTTCTGAAAAAAACAAAAATATATATTTGTTTTCCTGCCTTTCTAAGCTAGTATAGTCCAGTTTTCAGATTAGTGCCGAATTCAGGGCTGTGTTACAAGTTTCTGTGTGTGCCCATACCTTACCTGGATAGAAGGAAGTTTCTCTGTTCACTGTGAGAGAGGGAGCTTTGAGCAGCCTATCTGTCCCTGGAGGAGTGGTTTCAGCCCAGAAATGAGTAGTTTATTGGCCATTTTGGGCTAATTTCTATCTCTTTCATTCCCCTGCTATAAAACCCACATTTGCGTGGTGGTTAGCTGGGGTATAACTATTCCTGGCTCCACAAAGTTTACTCTTCAATTTTTCCCATGGAACTAGACAAACTTTCAACTTAAGCACTCAAACCATTCACTTCTCATCCTGACACTTGCTCAAAACTCATAGCAAGCACTAATAAACCTTAGCACTAGACCCCCCCTATACTGTAGAGAAGGACAAGGCTCTCTATTCGACCTTACCAGCCAATCAGTAAAACAGTTCACTGTACCTATCCAGGCATGTCCAAAGGGCAGTTTCAGGTGTACTCTCTGGTCCAACTGGGGAATCTGGGCATTTTGAGGCAATGTTACAATTGCCTCATGTACACAGACAACCCTCTCCTCTTTCCACCAAACACTAATACATGCAAGAGATGCAATTATACAGCCAAACTGGAAGCTAAGCTCTCTCAACCCAAGACTGGACCAGGCAGTCAAGAGGAGAAGGGAATTACTTGCATCACACCACCAGTCTCACATAGACCTATGAAACCAGCACTGGCAAAAAACACCCATAAATACACGAAAACATACTCGGAGGCTCTAAATAAAAATCTGTAAAAGCAACAGAGACCTCCAAAGCAGACATCCAATCAACCTCCACCCCCCAACACAAACCATGAAACACATACTTCACAAAACCAGTGTGCCACGCAATCACAGCCCTTAAAGCAAAATAACATACCCAACACACTAGTAATAGATGACTCTATAGTCAGGCACACTGATGTCCCACTCACTAGGCTGAACAAGGAGAAGGTTACTGTTAGCTGCCTGTCGGGTGCCAGGATCCGACACATAACACAAACACTCAGGTCAATCCAGAACATACTCTGTCATTGTCCATGTTGGTGTGAAAAACCTGAGCCATTCCTCTCTGGACTACATGAAAAGAGACATGGAGGAGCTCTCTGATCATGTAGCCCAGGCCGGTATGACCCTGACCCTGAGTAGCATCCTGCCCTCACCAAGAATGATACTATGGTATAGAGAAAAAATTATCAATTTCAACAATTGGCTAGGCTTCTGGTGTCATTCAAAGGGGATCCAGTGTCTGTCAGCCTGGGATGACATGCTCGACAAGCCACGCTGCTTCACTAGAGATGGCTTGCACCTGTCACCCTTAGGCTTTCGAATACTGGATAAGGCTCTTGCTACCCCCAAAGTACCTTTTTTAAGCAAGGCTCAAAAACAAACCCACTGCCGTAAATAGCACAAGTAACAAAAAACTGAGGGTAATGCTACTCAATGCCAGAAGTCTAAACCTCAAAATGCACACACTCAAGGCACTCCTCAGTATGGAGAAAATCGATATATGTGCAGTAACAGAAACCTGTTTTAAGGCTCCAGAGAGCACCCCACCACTACCAGGCTACAACTCATACCATACATTTCGGCCACAAAACTCAGACCAAAATACAAAAGGCGGTGGAGTATCCATATTCATCAAGGATACCCACACCTCCAGGTTAGTGGCACAGCACGATGCTTTAGAGATCATCCACGTGCAACTAACAATGGGCAAAACTGCTATTCAAATTATAGCTTGCTACAGATCACCCACCATGTCCCAGGACCCCCACTCTGCATTCCTGGAAACCCTGATATTGAGTGATTTCAATTACCCAAACATTAACTGGGAGAACTACTCAAGTACAAACTCCCTTGCCCAACATTTCCTAGAATTTATAAACTCAAACGCCCCGGATCAACTGGTCAACACCCCCACCAGAGGTGACAACATATTGGACCTGGTCATCACCAACATGGGCGACTGGTGTTCCACACCAGAGGTCAACCCCTCACTGGTTAGATCCGACTATAAACTAATCACTTTGGATATCCAAATTCCGCCACCACCCCTGGTCAAAGAAACCACCATGAAAAACTTTTCAAAAGCAAACTTCACGTTACTTAAGACTGAGGTGGGAAGTTAAAAAGCCCCCATGCTAAAGGATAACATTGTCCAAGCTGCAAAATCCTTTACTAATGCACTCTATGGGCACCTACAAGAATGCATGGATCGTGCTATCCCGAACAAAACCAAGACTCACTCCTTCAAGAAAAGGAAACCAGTCTGGTGGACCCCTGCCGTAAACAAGCTATACAATAGAAGGAGGAAACTAGTACAGAAAAGAATAAAATTCCAAGAAGGGAAGACATCCCTGAACAGTATCAGCAAGAAACTATGTTCCCTCATAAAATCATCCAAGGCTAGCTTTGAAAGAAGAATTGCCATGGACTCCAAAGATAACCACAAGGCATTCTTTAGCTATGTCAAGAATCTAAGTGGCAATTCTCAGATCTGCTCGGAGTTAGTGCAGAATGGCACAGAATACACTGAACCGACCGATATAACCAACATCCTGGCAGACAGGTTCAGTGCAAACTTCACCCCCCTCTCACCCCCAAAAGGGCCCATAACTATGCCAGAAGAATGTAGTGCACCTGAAATCACAGACACTCAGGTTAAAACAGCCCTCTCCAAAAAAAACCACAGCATCAATGGGACCGGACAGTGTCCCAGGCTGTGTCCTACACGAGCTCAAAGATGAACTAACCCCTCACCTAAACACATTGTTTAAACTCAGCCTCTCCACAGGCTACGTGCCCACAGAGTGGTGCACAGCAATGGTTATTCTGCTCCAAAAATGTGGAGCCACAACAGACCCCGGGTGACTATTGGCCTGTAAGCCTGACTAGCTTGGTCTGCAAAGCTATGGAGTGCATCATCATGGATCTCATTAACAGAAACATTGGGAACCTCCAAACACTGGACCCTACCCAGTTCGGCTTTGTTAAGGGCAGATCATGTCTCCTAAACCTGGTGGACTTCTTTGAGACAGTTACCAAGGCTATAGACGAGGGAAAGGTGGTCCACACAGCCTAGCTAGACCTCGCAAAGGCCTTTGACACCATTCCCCACTCAGGTATTATAGACAAGCTCACCAGCCTTAACATAAACCCATACGTCACGAGATGGGTTGCCAACTGGCTCACAGACAGAACCCAAATGGTAAGAATTGCTGGAGCTAGGTCTGACTCTAAACTGGCTACAAATGGCATTCCCCAGGGCTCAGTCCTTGGACCCCTCCTGTTCGGCATATACTTCTCAGAGGTACAGGCAAGCACAGGAGGACTATGGCTGACCAAGTTCGCAGACTACTGCAAACTAGGGGCTATAATTGACTCTCTGGCTGACACAGACATCCTCCAAAAGGGACTCACTGAGACAGATACCTGGTGTCAAAACCATGGCCTCAAGCTAAATGCCAAAAAGTGCATAGTCATCCCCTTTGGAAAAAAACAAAGTACCCACAAACTACCACATAGGTGGTAGCCCCCAAAATATGGAAGACGTAATAAGGGATCTGGGGACCCATATGGATAGTCACCTCTCCTTTGATAATCACATTGCTAAAGTGGATAGAAAATCCTTCTATGTGGCCCACCTAATCACAAAAGGGTTTGCATTCAGATCGAAAGAGGTCATTGGGCCCCTCTATACACATCACTCATCAGACCCATCATAGAGTACAATGCCCCATTTGGGATGTACCTTACAAGACAACTGCAACAACTGGAAAGACCACAGAAGTACCTCACCAAGCGGATCACTGGCCTCAAGCAAATGCTCTATGCAGCTCGACTGAAGAAACTCCAGCTGTACTCGGTTGCATACCACCTACTCAGAGGTGATCTCTGCCTGACATACAAGGCCATGTCCAACCCAGAATTGATGGACATGCTCCACCTAAAGAAAACCATATCCCCTTGAGCCACATGCTCCAGGGATCTAAACCTCACCACAACAATAAATAGGACTTGCTGAAGGGATAGATTCCTGTCCCAGAGACTTCCCATGCTCTGGAACAAGATTCCAATCTACATTAGGCAAAGCTCCATGCTAACCCTCTTCAAAAGAAACCTTGACGAGTGGATGGGAAACAGAAAGTTTACCCCAGGGATCACTTCAGTGGCTCTGCCGGACAGAGGCACAGGGAACTAATCTAAGGGGGCGGCGAAAACCAACACATTCCAGCTATGCTTATAAATGCCTTTGGGCAGATAGCCTAGTACCTACCTATGAACCTATTAAATATAACCATGCAGATACATTTTTGGAAGAGAAATTTGATCAGATGTATCACACAGCTTAAACCTGTTTGAGATGCATCAATTTAGCATAAAATTCTATATGGTATTCATTTTACCCACACAAGTTACTTTTTATGAATTACAGTGATAATTCAAGATGTTGGAACTATGGACTTGTCTACAAGTGAAAGAATGTTGGAAAAAAGCACATAAACGCATTACTATGTTATTGCAAGTCACAATTCCTATAAAGCCTGAGCTGTTGTTAGATACATTTGATAAGTTACGATAAAATGTCAGATAAAAAACTGTTTTAGTAACAAAGCTTACAAAGATAGTTTTACTGGGAAATTGGAAAGCTGCACCATTGCCTGAGCTAATGCTTAATGTTTTGTATTCCCTACACTTTAAGATATAGTCTCTCACGTATTGACAGAATGTTGATTATCTTTCCCCTGTCTCTTTTCTGTCTCTCTCTCTCTCTTTCTCTCATTCTTTTTTGTTTTCTGTTTAGACTCTGTGATATTTTATTTTTTTATGTATGATTTGCTTTTAATGCATTAATTAAATTAAGGATATTTGTATAGCTAATACAAATACACACTTGTTAAAGGTTGATATTATAGAAAATATACTGCTTCCACATTATTGTCATATCACTGATGTACTAATGATTTTAGAAAAATCTGTTTTCTTATTCTCTGTATTACTTAAGTCCCTTTCTACCTGTTTAACTCAATGTGTTTTAGGAGGCATTTTGCAGTAAATATGGTACAATTCATACATCCAGTTGAGCCTCCTATATCTGAATACAAAGGTGCAATAAAGTTTTGTTCATCTGTAGTTTGCATACTGCTCATAAGCTATTGTCAGACACATGTACTGGATATGATGCTTTAACATAACTGTATCCTAATGTGCACCTGGAGTGCTCTTTAATGCCTCTGTGTTCTAGGATAGTACATGATACACACACACTGTGCAAACATACAGTGTTGCCACCATAACTGAAGGGAGCTGTGAGCATAAAAAATTCCAAAACTACTCACACAACTCACACATATAAATATGTTTTTAATTAATTAATTTATCCTTGCTAAAGTTCCAGCTGCCTTCAGATATGCTATTGTCTTACTTTTATTGAAAATCAAAATGGCCCCACAACTTAAATACTAAGGAGCCATCTCCATCTTCTTTTATGCACTTTAACAAAAATATTTGAAAAAGTTATTATATAAACAGTGCTTTAAACACATTAACTGATACAACCTGTTCTGTGATCAGCAACATGGATTCAGAAACTCTTTCAGCACCCTGTCAGCTTTACTTACCACATCAAACAATGTATATAATGTAAATGAGGAATACATTTCAACAGGATTTTAATTTCTGTTTTTGAACAAATTAGGACATTTGAGACAGTAGATCTGAACTTTGGTGACAATACAATAACTTGGTTCCTAAACTATCTTAAAGACAGAAACCTCCATTTTTCTCTAACACCTTCTCTGATCATGCCATACTTAATACTGGTGTTTTACAATATTCTGTTTTAGTCCCTTTACTGTTCATAAATGACATCACCTGAGATCGCTCACAACCAAGTATCATAATGTATGCCGATGATATTCTGATGCTTGAATGCAGTAAAACAAATCAAGCCCTCCAGACCATTTTTATGCCCTCTACAAAAGGTTTCAGACAAATAAACTTTTAGTCAGATCTACTAAAACTAATGTAACATTATTCTCAAATGCTCCTGTCTCAGGTAAACCTGCTGCTTCAGAACTTAAAAGGTAATATTATTCCTAAAATTAAGGAACAAAAGTACCCAGGACTAACTTGAACCCATCCACTTAACTTCTCATCCACAGGAACAACATCAGCTCAAAATTCTATATCAAGTGAAATTGTGTTTTCATATATATCACCTTCTGTCTCCAGTTTATCACAAACCCATAGCTAAAAATGTCCTAAT
This sequence comes from Protopterus annectens, assembly GCF_019279795.1. Lineage (NCBI taxonomy): Eukaryota > Metazoa > Chordata > Ceratodontiformes > Protopteridae > Protopterus > Protopterus annectens. Next base: position 424,162,446 of record NC_056745.1, on the reverse strand, counting down.
TCCTAAGCTTGAATATGCCTTACATCTATTAAGAGGACACTCAGCCTGCCACTGCCAAAAACTACAAACTGAATTTAAAACATGTAGATTTGCCCTCCTTGACAGCCTAAGTACACACAATTAGGAATTGCTAAATAAATTCCACTGGACCCTATAGCAAACAGGGCTACCCTTCTAGTATTTAAAACTCTTTTTCTGGGCGACACCTAACCTCTGAAAAGAAATTCCCACTCAAAGATCAAAACTACTAATGTAGGAGTAGCCAAGGCAAGTTTCTCATACTTTCCAGGCCAAGATTCTAACAAGTTCTTGGCAAAAGATTGCACACAACTGTGGAAATGACAGATTGTGTTTTCAACATCTTGTGGTTTGTGATTTTGTACTTTCAGTCAAGTGGAATGGAACCATGTGTGTGCTGTGTGTGTGTGTGTGTGTGTGTGTGTGTGTGTGTGTGTGTGTGTGTGTGTGTGTGTGTGTGTGTGTGTGTGTGTGTGTGTGATCTATGTTGGCCCATGGAAATTATGTTTCATTGAAATGTAAATGGTTGAACTCACTTTGACAAAAGTGCACTTTGTTGAAAATGCACTTTCGCAAAACACAGAATAACAGAAAAAAAAAACAAACACAAAAAAATTTAATAAATTTAAAAAAAAAAAAAAAACACTAAATTACATTTATGCAGGAGGGCAACCCCCTGCACCCCCACACCCCCCCTACTTAAATATACTAACTCCGAGATCTCACTACAGTGGGGAAAAAGGATATATTCCCTTATCCCCACTGTAACATGAGTCAGCGAACTGGCTTTCGCAAAAGAGCACTTTTGATGTAGTGCACTTTCGCAGAAGTGGGCGCAACCTTCTGTTTGTCGATAAAGTGTACTTTTGACAAACAGGATACCCATATATGTGTGATATATATATATATATATATATATATAAATATATATATATATATATATATATATATATATATATATATATATATATATATATATATATATATATAGTGGATATAAAAAGTTACACACCCCTGTTAAAATGCCAGTTTTTTTGTGATATAATAAAATGAGACCACAATAAATCATTTCAAAACTTTTCCCACCTTTAATGTGACCTATAACCTGTACAATTCAATTGAAAAACAAACAAATCCGTTAGGAGGAAAAATATATAAAAAATAAAAAACATACAATACGCTGGTTGCATAAGTGTGCACACCCTTAAACTAATACTTTGTTGAAGCACCTTTTGATTTAATTACAGCATTCAATCTTCTTGGGTAGGGGTCTATCAGCATGGTACATCTTGACCTGGCAATATTTGCCTACTCTTCCTTGCAAAAGCACTCCAAATCTGTCAGATTGCAAGGGCATGTCTTGTACACAGCCCTCTTCAGGTCACCTCACAGATTTTCTATTGGATTTAGGTTTGGGCTCTGGCTGGGCCATTCCAGAACTTTAATTTTCTTCTGGTGAAGCCATTCTTTTGTTGATTTGGATGTATGCTTGGGGTCATTGTTGTATTGAAAGGTGAAATTCCTCTTCATCTTCAGCTTTCTAGCAGATGCCTGAAGGTTTTGGGCCAAAAGTGGCTGGTATTTGGAACTGTTCATAATTCCCTCCACCTTGACTAAAGCCCCAGTTTCAGCTGAAGAAAAGCAACCTCAAAGCATGATACTGCCACCACCCTGCTTCACCATGGGGATGGTGTTCTTCTGGTAATGTGACTAAAAAGTTCAACCTTGGCCTCATCAGACCATAACACATTTTCCCACATGCTTTTGGGAGACTTGATGTATAGTTTTGCAAATTTTAGCTGGGTCTGGATGTTTTTCTGTGTAAGAAAAGGCTTCCGTCTTGCAACCCTACCCCACAGGCCAGACATATGGAGAATACGGGAGATTGTCATCACATGTAGTACACAACCAGTACTTGCCAGAAATTCCTGTAGCTCCTTCAGTGTTGTTGTATGTCTCTTGGCAGCCTCCCTGACCAGTTTTCATCTTGTCTTTTCATCAATTTTGGTGGGATGTCCAGTTCTTTTCAACGTCACTGTTTTCCCATATTTTCTCCACTTTTTGATGACTATATTCACTGTGTTCCATAGTATATCCAATGCTGTGGAAATTTTTTTACTCTTCTCCTGACTGATACCTTTCAACAATGAGATCCCTTTGATGCTTTGTAAGCTGTCTGTGAACCATGGCTTTTGCTGTAGCAGGCAACTGAGTAAATGTCAGGAAAGTCCTACTAGGTCAACTGAACTTTATTTGGGGTTAATCAGAGTCTCTTTAATTGATGGCAGGTGTGTACCCAAGAAGATTGAGTGTAATTAAATCAAAAGGTGTATCAACAAAGTATTAGTTTAAGGGTGTGCACACTTATGCAACCAGCTTATTGTACATTTTTTATATTTATATATATATCAGCAAAGACTGTTATTGGTACCTCAACATTTAGTACATGAGGCATATTATAATAATACTTTTGAAGTTAGACTAAAAGTAAAAGTTCAGTGTATAGACTATTTTGCCTGATGCCATTATTTAAAATGATTGATTTAAAGATGCAATTATTTATAATTGTTTGTATTAAATGATTATCTTAAAGTAACTCAGTAGATTGCAAAAATTATTAAGAAAGCCAAACTTAATCAAGATTTTCATTAGAAAAGCAGTTCTTACTCTCTCAAATACTTTGGAATCATCAAAGGCAAGAGTAAAAGTACAGTTTGTATCAGCAAACTTAAGACCGTAAAACATCAAGTCTTAGAGTCTGAGCATTAATTTACCTAGTTTTTTAAATATCTGACTGGAAAAGAGAAATAATGGAGGGTAAAACATTTTTTAGTCTACTGGAAACGACAGATGTAAAACAAAAATGTAGTATCGCAGTTAATAAGAGCAATTAGCCTATACTTAGTTGTTATCAGGTAAATAAAGATTAACCATTAGGATTAAAATAGTATTTGACCTATTTAAATATTAATCTGAAATGCTATTTAGATTAATATCTTTGAGAAGGATCACAATAATATTTGCTATAACAGTTGTAAATTTCTGCAGGAAATACATCTGGGATAGGAGCATCCCCTTAACTTTAGTTCTTTTATGATGTTTAACATTTCATTTGATTTTAAGGGTTGCATAAGATAGGCTGAGTGTTTAGAGCTACATCATGAAAAGCTCATTTGTTGATGGTATATATTGATATCAATTTTAGTTGATCAGTTATTATACATGTTTGATAAAAAAATCACTGAAAATGGCAAGAATATCTCCATTGGAAGAATAAGTTGTTCATTGATTTTTATTTCTGAAATCAATGTTCTAGGGTTGTATATCTTGAACAGATTGTCTAATAATTTAGAAAGTGCCTGGGACTATTCTGAATATTGAAACCACCACTAACCAGAGACAAATACAGCACCCAAGGATTACAAGCTCCCCTGGAAGCTTCTAACTACCACAACAAACCCTTTTAATTGTAGAGGTAGCAGGCAAATAAATGCATAAATAGCCTAGGTATTAAAAAATGAAATTTAATACGAATCCACACACTCAAACATTAACGCTTAACAGTCTCACTGTATATTCATCCTACACGTAGGACTTCTTCAGATAATGAGTTGACGTTCCAAAGACATTTATATACCCAAACCAATCACCAAATACCATCAATTAAATAATTATGTACCTATAAACTACCTATACATCAAAGACACTTATTTTATATATATATATATATATATATATATATATATATATATATATTTTTTTTTTTTTTACACACTTTATAACACTTGCTAGAGAATTTTGTGTTATATTATCTGTCTGTTTACTTGATGAACTAAAGTATGAAACCTTTTTTTTAAGTTATAAAAAACAAAAATATCAAAAATATCCATAAATATTTATAATTATATTATAAAAAGTACTTGACTGATTTCTTTTTTTTTATCATAAAATTTCAAACGAAAAATACTTTATCAGCCTTCTGAAATAACATAAATTCCCTTTCCTAAAAAAAAGCTAAATGCTTTTATAACTTTAAAAAAAGGCAGAGATACAAGATGGCTGCAGTCCTGTGGACACTGTTATCGCTTGGCTCCTACAAGGATTTTAAAAAAATCTAACAAAATCGGTACAGAGCACATACAAGCTAAGGAAATAAGGAGACTTTATTGATATTATCTAAATTCTGGATACTTCCAAATTAGAAAAAATAATTTTTTTTAACTTTAAAGTGAGGGATTAATTTAAATTGAGCCTGTGATGTGACTCATCATCTATTATCTAAAGAAAAGAAAAGTTCAGAGATTTCAGTTGAAACTGACCATATGGACATTCAAACTACTAAAACTAAATTCTAAACTCTGGCATCACCTGAAAAATATGTTTTAACAAAAGACCTAGAACCGGGAATCAAGAAGAAGCAAGTAAAATGACTAGTAAAACTAAACCAGAAGAGTGTATAAGTCTCGAAGATCTAAAAATGGCTCTGCTACCAGTTCAGTCTGCTATGCAAAACTTTTCCAAGCAGCTTCAATCATTTTGAAACAGCATTAATCAAATTGCTAGCAGAATGGAAAAGGCAGAAGCAAAAGTATTAGAAAATGAAATTACATTAGACCAGTTGTAAAAGGAATCTGATTCTAACTCCAAACATATACAGGAATTGCAGTAAATAAACATTGATCTTGAAGCCAGATCGAGAAGTAATAATATTATCATCAGAGGCATCCCCGAACAGATTCAACAGCCTAATCTCATGGTGACAGTGTAGCAAATATTTGCCTCCCTCCTTTAAAATACAGCTGATAAAAGCCAAATAATCATTGAAAAAGCACATTGGGCAAAATTCACAAAACCCGAGAAAGGTCTATGTTAAAATACTAAATTAGCAAGATGTCTTTAAAATTCTTATAACAGCAAAAAAGAAGAAATATCTTATGTGGAACTGCAATTAAATATATTTTTCTCAAGACTTGCCATTACAAATAAGGCAGGAGAGACAAAAACTTTCTCCCTTCTGCACATTCCTAATACAGAAAAAAATCAAGTATCAAATGAAATACCCTAACGCTCTCTCATTCCAGTATAATGGCAATGATTATACAGTAACATCCATTAAAGAGGCAAGAATTACCTGCCGATGAGTCCACTAAGCACTGAATGAAGTTGGAACCTGACTGCAAATATTCTGTGCGGATATCCTTTCTTCTTTTCTGCAGGTTAGAAGTTGGTGGAGGAATCACAATTTGGTTTTTCTGAGGCTATGTGACTTTGCAGAGGGTCCTGCCATTTTTTTTTGGAGGGGGGGGTTCTGGTTTCTAGTCAAAAAATTTTCACTTTGACTGCATGTACATAAGGTTGTTTC
>NC_056745.1:423984566-424154566 GCF_019279795.1 Protopterus annectens | reverse complement strand
GTAGATTATTATAACTGTGTGTGTTTTTTTTATCTGACATGCTGCATTGAGTCATTGTGTTGCTATATGTTTATTGGAGATAGGGGTATGATTGACTTATCTGTGATTTTAGTGCAGGATCTTGGAAGATTCTGAAAAAGGTGAACTTATAGTAGAATATCATCATGGTTCCAGTTAAATTATATCTTTAACCTGATAAAATCTGTGAAATTGGATATAAGTAGAGGATGGTAGTGGCTACTGCTATCTAATTGGTACAATCTATACCCTCACATTATTTACTCAAGATGGATATGTTTATCTACATGTAAAATGTCATATTATTTATAAACTCTTTTTCTTCTATGTGGAATCCAGGGCTAGAAATTATTCAACAATTATTTGAAAATGCCCTTTTTATATTTGTTAATATTTTTTTTTGATAAAATATCTTTTGTACATGGTTGAGGAAGACTACATTTGTAGTGATACTGTCATGGTTCAAGTCATTTCCTGCATTATACATCTCAAAGCCATATTGTTGTAATACAATTTATTTATACTATGTGGTCCGAACCTTAATACAGTACGGACACTTGGTAACTGGATTCTAGGTTATAGGACCAGAGACTATTCTTTACTCAGTTACCTACTAATGAAAGATGATCCAAGTTTACGATTGGAATGATACTAGCTTGTTGTTATTATTGAGACTACCATATGAGCCATGTGATTTTATGCTGTACATTCTAGTAAAATTGAGTAAATGATGAATTTGGTTGCTAAATACTAGAGTGAAATTATGTTCTAGCCTTACATGATGTTATAGATATAACCTTATAATTATGTATAGCACCAACATGAGATTGATTCTGCTTGCTTCATAAACTATTATCCTGATTCAGATATCCATATAATAGCTCTAAAATATACCTGTAACTCAAGCTGGTTAGGTTGTTTCACTTCTTATAAAAAGAATATAGGTCAGTACTTAATATCTAGGTGAATATGTTTTAATATCATTACTACTACATAGGCTTGTTAAATATGTTAATGTGCATGTTGATGTTGGGTTTAATGTATTTGTATTATTATGTTTAGGAATGTACATAGTTTAGAATGAGTGGGTTAGGCCCTCTAATTAAGATATGGTTACTCTACTTAATTGGCCTTGTTAGATTATAGAGATAACTTCCTCTATTTCATTTGTTTCTTCAGTTCTTTACCCTTTACATTTTGTACATGTATCAGGTTGGAGCCAAGTGATAAGTTATAGGGTCTTTAGGATAGCTATGTTACTCTTGTTCTGCATGCACAGTTTTTTTATGCTAAGAATTGCTATTATAAAAATATATGTAATAGGGACAATCTTTATCTAGATCTCTGTCAAATTTATTTTCTTCAGTCTTTTATTAATGTGTTATATTGCTCTTTCAGGCTAAGTTGGCTTGTGGTTAGGCACGGGGTTAATGTAGGGAGAGTTAGATGCTATTTGTCTTCAAGTATGATAGAGTGCCCTTTCTTAAACTATTCAAGAGACTTACAAAGTAAACTGCCCACTCTTCTTAGTATTCATAGGTAATGACACATGTGGGTTACTGTTTCGTGGAGTGTTAGGGGGGGCTGTAAATATAGTCATCAAATTTCACACAGAACCTAGATTCTTTTCTGATCACTCAAAAATTATACTTAGCATTAACTATTTCATTAATGCTAATTTTAAGAATAGGGGATATAACTGGACTCTAAATCCTAATTTATTATTAAAGGAGGATGTTGTACAAGAAATTAATAACCTGCTAGATGTACTCCTATCCAGTCAGGAGACTACCTACTTACCATTTGACAACATTTGGGTCTCTACTAAAGCCCAAATTAGAGGTAGCCTTATCAATAAAGCTACTTATTATAAAAAAGGGCATAATGCTAAGGAATACTCAATTAAAAAAATAATTAATGATCTGGAAATGGATTTGCAAACAAATTATAACCAGGAAACTGAAAGGCAACTAGATCATCTCCAAAAAGAGTTATAATTATTAAACACAAACCACCTGCCATTTCAAGAAATAAAACCCATAGCCTATTACTTAGAATGGTGTCAATTGCCCTCTAAGTTTCTGGCAAGATTGATAAATCAAAGGAAATCATCCTCTAGTATAACAGAAATCTCCTTTCATGGGAAAACATATTACTCTAGCCAAGAGATAGTCCAGTTATTTGTTGACCTTTATTCTCAATCCTATGGTGATCAAGGAACAGGAGATAGACGACTTTCTAAGTCAAGTTAATTTCCCAAGAATTAGTCAAACTCAACAAGAATTCCTCTCATCAACTATTACTCAACAAGAAATATTATCAGCTATAGATTATCTTAAATAAATAAAACTCCAAGCCCAGATGGGTTCATTGCAGAAATTTATCAAATTTTCAAACAGAAGATTTCAAAAATTGTACTTGATCTATTTAGTAATATTAAAGGTAATAATATTACAGATAGGTACCTTAACACTTCCAAAACAATTTTTATCCTCAAAGAACACACTGACCCTAAAATCCCTGGAATTATAGACCTATTTCCTTGATTATCTTGGATATTAAAATCTTTGCATTGATATTTACTAACAGACTAAAAACCTATCATCCCTAGTATTAAATCTCCCAACCAGTCAGGTTTTATACAATATAGACAGACCTGTAACAATACACGCACACTTGATGCAATAATCAATCTTTCTGACCAAAGTTAAATGTCATTATTTGCCCTTGTGGTTGATGCTTTCAAGGGTTTTGATAGACTAAACTTAAGATTGCTTTTTTTGGTTTTACCTCACTTTATTATACCTCCTACCTTTATCCAATTTATTAATATGTTGTATTCCAATACTTTTACATCATTATATATTAAGAATACTACCTCTCCTCAGATCCCTATTAAGAATGTAACAAGACAAGGTTGTCTATTATTCCCTTACTTATTCAATCTTTATGTTGAACCGTTATTCCTATTCATTGCACAGAAAACTTTTTACCACATTCCGGTTCTATATAATACTAAGATAGCATTATCAGCATTTGCTGATGAATTAAATTTATATTTTACACTTCCTAATTTTGACTTGCAGAAAAGTTTGATCTCCACTGATATTTTTTTCTAAATACTCTAATTATAAATTAAACCCAGAGAAATCCTTAATCTTCCCAGTCAATTCATTTTACCAACTTTCTACATATCCCCATCCCAATGGAAATTAAATTGTCATTCCCTGAAATATCTAGAAATATATTTTCAACAAGATCCAAAATTATCTTTCCAAAGCAACATTACTAAACTTTGGCTAGCAATACAACAGGAGCTCCTTAGATGGAATAAAACTCTACTTTCATTTCTTTCAAAAGTGGCTGTTGTTAAGATGAACATACTGCCAAGACTTTTATATGCATCCAATGTCTCAAATATAATAATACACAATATTTTTTTCAGGATACTTCATTCTTCTATGTCCAAATTTTTATGGTCTCCCAAATCAATCAGAATTGCCTATAAAAAGCTGGTATATCCTAAGAACCAAGGACAGCTGAATCTTCCACACTTCAAATTATATTATGACATTATTAATTCTAGAAGACTTCTAGCCATTTTGGATTATAACCCAAGTATAAAGACTTAGATACCAGGTTGGAGAGAACTTTATTATAATTATGATAAAAGTCACAGCTTCAGTCCTAAAGCTCTTCCTTTCCTTAACAAGGATAACCTAAAAACATGACTTACATATATCCTTAAAGAATAAAATAACTGTTCTCCAAAAACTCATCGATACCCTGAATCTATGTGATGCATTTAGCATCTTGCAATCTTTACACCTTAACCCAAACCTCAAGGTCAATAACAAATAACTCAATCTTGACAACTTCCCTCTACTAAAACAGAAATGTCTGTTAGATCTATACCCTTTTAAAAATCTCTCTTTAACAGAAATGAGATTAGCACTTAACCTTCCTAAAACTACTCCATTATTCTGAGTCAAATCAGAGAAGTGACTACCAAGATCCTGGAAGACCCTACTGTAGATGAGTGTATGTGCTGTGTGCTGTGTCTTTAAGAAGCAAGCCAAAGACTGTATGTGCACATATAAATTCCAGACACATTCAATCCCTAGTGCCATTTTGAAAGAGCAGCCAGCGCATGAGCATGCATGATCGCAGTTGTTAGTTTGCATATAAGTTACTTTAGTTAATGTCAGTAAACTTCTATAGTGATGTGTTTGTATAAAATAAAGCTACTTGAACAGAACCTATGAAGACTCTTCTATAGTGTCCAAATTAGGAGAGCAACATGGTGCCAGAATCAGAATCACAGAGAATAATATTCGGAGCCATGATGTGCAGAGACGACAGTGAAGGTAAAACTAAGAGAAACAAGCATGAAAAGAGCTAGAAAAGAGTAAAATGTAATGAGAAGTAGCACAAACAGTTTATTTGGTAAAAAAGACAAAACAGGGCATTACAAGAGCACAAACCACATTATTAAGCAAGCGGAAGGCACAAAAGGTTTATTAACTATGATAAATGTTTAAAACAAAGGTATTTGACAACAAGTACTTTTTAGAATTTCTGTGTAGCCATTGATAGCAGGGGGGGTAGTTTCAGCTCATCAATGACATCCTGTCTTGCCTTATATAAGTGGTACATTTTGAGTTATCTCTGCTTAATATCAGAGCTTTGGCTGACTAACATCTATCTGAAATCAGCTGGATGTATAAGTGAATTTAAGTACACTTTCATCTGGTCTTTTGCATATAGTACTGTATTTAATTTATTTATTTGTGTTTTTCACTGAATATTAACTCAACTGAAGTTGTGGCTGTCTCTCTACAGTTTGGTGGCTTTGAAATTGCCCGCCCCTCTTGTAGATTTGTATTTGGATACTCCTTCTGGGCCCATCTCATTTGCTCACTCAACTGAGTGCAGTAAGATCATATTCTTTTTTCAGGCACTCCTACTGTGTACAAAGAGAGCATTTGGGAAGGACAACCCCTGTAGCCTATTAATCCTGCTCTGTTCCTTCCCTCAAAAAAAAAAAAAAAAAAAATATATATATATATATATATATATATATATATATATATATATATATATATATATATATATATATATATATATATATATATATATATATATATATCTTATTCATCTGCTCTTACTGTAACTGTCTTAGTTGCTCTACTGCGTGCTATCTGTTCAGTCGCTCTTACTCTGCACTTATTACTGCTTGTTAGTAGCCTTCTAATTTACTGCCTTCTGCACTTGTTTTTTAGTCATTTGTTAATTTAATTGGACTTATTTGAACTGTATTTGCCGTAGTGTTGCTACATGCTCGGGTGTGCTGGCCTGCACTTCAATTTGAATTGTATTTACTGCTGTTTTAGCTGCTTTTCTGTAACAACAACAAAAAAAAATTCTAAGCTTGTTTCCTGCCTTTCCAGTAACTAGTCAAGTCCAGATACAGACTTGCTGTATCCAGGACTGTTGGTAAGCTTCTGAGCCCCCCAAGCCTTTCTGTGTTGGAGGGAAGCCTTCTAGCTTTTCAGTGGGAGTGGTAAGCACTCGGTAGTCTATCTACCATGGGAAGAGTGGGTTTTGGCCCTGAAATTGTAGTTCATTGGCCATTTGGGCAGTGTTTCCATCTCTTTCTACTTTCTGGTTAAAAGCTCATTCTGCCTTTGGTCCCCACCTTTCCTATGACTAGTGTAATCCAAGTACAGATTTGCTGTATCCAGGACTGTTAGTAAATTTCTGTGCCCCCAATTCTTTCTGTGTTGGAGGAAAGCCTTCTAGCTTATCAGTGGGAGTGGTAAGCACTAGGTAGCCTATCCTCCACGGGAAGAGTGAGTTTTGGCCCAAAAATTGTAGTTTATTTGGCCATTTGGGCAGTTTTCCATCTCTTTCAACTTGCTGGCTTAAAAGCCTATGTTTGTACTTGTTCCCCGCCTTTCCTGTCTGTAACTAGTCTAGTCCAGGTACAGATTTGCTGTATTCCATGACTCTTTGTAAGCTTCTGAGCCCCCCAAGCCTTTCTGTCTTGGAGGGAAGCCTTCTAACTTATCAGTGGGAGTGGTAAGCATTAGGTAGCCTATCTACTACAAGAGGAGTGGTTCCTGGCCCAGAAATTGTAGCTATTGGCCGTTTGGGCAGTTTTTTTCCATTTCTTTCAATGTTCTGGTTTAAAAGCCACACTTACACTTGTTTCCCACCTTTCCGGTAACTAGCCTAGTCCAGATACAGAGTCGCTGTATCCAGGACTGTTGGTAACCTTCTGAGCCCCACAAGCCTTTCTGTGTTGGAGGAAAGCCTTCTAGCTTATCAGTGGGAGTGGTAAGCACTAGGTAGCCTGTCTACCACGAGAAGAGAGGTTCTTGGCCCAGAAATTGTAGTTTATTGACCCTTTGGACAGTTTGTCCGTCTCTTTCAACTTTCTGGCTTAAAAGACCACATCTGCATTTGTTTCCCATCTTTCCTGTAACTAACCTACTGGGTAGCACTAGAAAGACTTAAACTGATACAAGCCTTCTAGCTTAGGAGAGAGACTTTGGAGTGATTACGTATCAGTTTTCTGTACTTTCTTGCTGTACTTAACTGTTTTCCGCCTAAACGCAGATTTTCCAGCGTTTATTGTGATTTAAGAGTTTGTTTTTTCACATATTGTACTTATTTGACTGCCTGCACTTTTAAAAAGTTGTTTTTTGTTTAAATAATTTGTTTAACTGTTGTAGGCAACACACTAAAGTGCGATAGCCTTTTCTAATTGTTTGTAGTCGTTTAAAGCTGTTTTAAGTGTATTTTTTACTGTTTTTGCCTTATCTTTTCAAAAAAAAAAAATCCTTGTTTCCTGCCTTTCTAAGCTAGTATAGCCCAGTTTTCAGGCTAGTGCTGAATTCAGGGCTGTGATACTAGTTTCTGAGTTGCCCATACCTTACTTGGATAGAAGGAAGTTTCACTGTTCACCTGTGAGAGAGGGGAGCTTTGAGCAACCTATCTGTCCCTGGAGGAGTGGTTCCAGCCCAGAAGTTAGTAGTTTATTGGCCATTTTGGGATAATTTCTATCTCTTTCATTTCCCTACTAAAAAAACATGTTTGCATGGTTTTGCGCACTGGGCAGTGCTGGTTAGCTACAGTTAAATTATTCCAGACTCCACTAAGTCTCCTCTTCAGTTTCTCCATTGAAACTAGTCTAACTCTCAACCTAAGCACTCAAAAAGCATCTTACAGCCCAGCACTTGCTCAGACCCAATAGCATGCACTAATATACCCTGACATTGATTGCCCAGCAGGGCAAGGCTTTTTATTCACCCCTCACCAAACAAGCGACTAAGCAGCTCACCCTACTATTCAGGCATGACCAAAGGGCAACTTCAGGTGCACTCTCCAGTCCAGCTGGTGAATCTGGGTATCCTGAGGCAATGTTACAACTACCTCATGTACACAGACAACCCTCTCCTCCTACCACAAAATACTAACATATGTGAGAGATGCAATTATACAACAAAACTGGAAGCTAAGCTGTCTCAACCCAAGACTGTAACAGACAGTCAAGAGGAGATGCTTAACACTTGCACCACAACTCCAGCCACACACAGACCTACTAAAACAGCACTGGCAAAAAAATACACATAAATACACAAAATCATACTCGGAGGCTCTAAATAAAAACCTGCAAAAGCATCAGAGACCTCCAAAGCAGACACCCAAACAACCTGCACTTCCCGTCACAAACCAGACAACACATAAAACACAAAATCAGTGTGCCGCACAATCACAGTCCTTAAGGTGAAATAACATACCTATCACACTAGTAATAGGTGACTCTATAGTCAGGCACACTGACTTCCCACTCACTAGACTGGACAAGCAGAAGGTTACTTTTAGCTGCCTGTCAGGAGCCAGAATCCGCCACATAACACAAGCACTCAGGTCACTCCAGAACAAGTACAAATATGACTCTGTCATTGTTCGTGTTGGTGTGAATGACATGAGACATACCTCCCTGGACTACAAGAAAAGAGACATGGAAGAGCTCTCTGATCATGTAGCCCAGGCTGGTATGACCCTGACCCTGAGCAGCATCCTGCCCTCACCAAGAATGATACCTCAGTATAAAGAAAAAATGATCAATTTCAACAATTGGCTAAGCTTCTAGTGTCATTCAAAGGGGATCCAGTGTCTGTCAGCCTGGGATGACATGCTCGACAAGCCACATTGCTTCGCAAGAGACGGCTTGCACCTGTCACCCCTAGGCTTTTGAATACTGGCCAAGGCTCTTGCTGCCCCCATAGTGCCTTTTTTAGGCAAGGCTCAAAAGTCAAACCCACCTCCGTAAACAGCACAATTAACACAAAACTGAGGGTTATGCTACTCAACGCCAGGAGTTTAAATCTCAAAATGCACACACTCAAAGCACTCCTCAGTATGGAGAACGTCGACATTTGTGCAGTAAGTGAAACCTGGTTCAAGACTCCAGAGAGCACCCCAGCACTATCGGGCTACAACTCATACCACATGTTTCAGCCACAGAACATGAACCAAAACACAAAAGGAGGGGGTGTATCCATATTCATCAAGGATACCTACACCTCCAGGTTAGTGGCGCAGCATGATACCTCTGAGATCATCCATGTGCAACTAACATCAGGCAAATCTACAATGCAAATTGTGGCCTGCTACAGATCACCCTCCATGACCCAGGACCACCACTCCACCTTTCTGGAGACAATGGAAAACATGAAGGTCCTACCAAACACCCTGATATTGGGTGATTTCAATTACCCTACCATTCACTGGGAAAACTACTCAAGTACAAATTCCCAGGCCCAGCACTTCCTGGAATTCATCAACTCATATGCCCTGGATCAGTTGGTAAACTCCCCTACCAGAGGTGAAAACATATTGGACCTGGTCATCACCAACATGGGCGACAGGTGTTCCACACCGGAGGTCAACCCGTCAATGGTTAGATCAGACCATAAACTAATCACTCTGGATGTCCACACCCCACTACCACCCCCAACTAAGGAAACCACAGTAAAAAACTTTTCTAAAGCAAACCTCACCTTACTTAAGACAGAGGTGGTAAGTTTCACAGCCCCCATGCTAAAGGATAATGCTGCCCAAGATGCAGAAACTTTTACAAATGCACTCTATGAGCACCTACAAGGATGCATGGATCGTGCCATCCCTAGCAAAACCAAGACTCACTCCTCTAAGAGAAGGAAACCAGTTTGGTGGACACCTGCAATAAACAGGCTATACAATAGAAGGAGGAAACTAGTTCAGAAAAAAAGCAAATCCCAAGAAGGAAAGACATCCCTGATCAGTATCAGTAAGAAACTGAGGTCCCTCATGAAATCATCCAAGGCTAACTTCAAAAGAAAAATAGCCAAGGATTCAAAAGATAACCACAAAGCCTTCTTTAGCTATGTTAAGAATCTAAGTGGCAACTCACAGATATGCACTGAACTAGTGCAAAATAGCACAAAATATACTGAACCTACTGATATTGCCAACATCCTGGCAGATAGATTCAGTGCAAACTTCACCCCCCTCTCACCTCCAAAAGGGCCCACAACAATACCGGAAAAGTGTAGTGTTCCAAAAATCACAGATGCACAGCTGAAAACAGCCCTTTCAAAAGCCAAAAACACAGCGTCAATGGGACCAGATGGTGTCCCAGGCTGCATCTTGCATGAACTACAGAATGAACTAACCCCCACCTAAACACGCTGTTCAACCTCAGCCTCTCCACAGGCTACGTGCCCATAGAATGGTGCACAGCAATGGTTATTCCTCTCCACAAAGGAGGGGGCCACAACTAACCCTGGTAACTATCACCCCATAAGCCTGACTAGCCTGGTCTGCAAGGCTATGGAGCGCAACATCATGGAACTCATTAACAAAGACATTGGGAACCTACAAACACCTGACCTGACCCAGTTCAGCTTTGTTAAGGGCAGATCATGCCTACTAAACCTGGTTGACTTCTTCGAGACAGTCAACAAGGCCATAGATGAGGGAAAGGTGGTTCACACAGCCTACCTTGACCTCGCCAAGGCTTTCAACACCACTCCCCACTCGGGTATTACAGAAAAACTCACCAGCCTGAACATAAACCCCTACGCTACGAGATGGGTTGCCAACTGGCTTACAGACAGAACTCACACGGTAAGAATAGTGGGCTCCAGGTCCGACTCTAAACCAATCACAAGTGGTGTCCTGCAAGGCTTGGTCCTGGGACCCCTACTGTTCGGCATATACTTCTCAGAAGTACAGGCAAACACAGGAGGACTATGGCTAACCAAGTTTGCCAATGACTGCAAGCTGGGAGCCATAATTGACTCTCCGGCTGACATGGACATCCTCCAAAAGGGCCTTACTGAGATGGACACCTGGTGTCAAAGTATTGGCCTCAAGCTAAATGCCAAAAAATGCATAGCCATCCCATGTGGGAAAAACAAAACTCCCATGAACTACCACATAGGTGGCAGCCCCCTTAATACAGAAGAGGTAAAAAGAGATCTGGGAACCCAGGTAGATAGTAATCTCTCCTTTGACAATCATATTGTCAAAGTAGTTAGGAAATCCTTCTATGTGGCCCAACTAATTACTAAAGGGTTCACATCTAGAAATAAAGAGGTTATAGTGCCCCTCTACTCATCACTCATTAGACCCATCATAGAGTACAATGCCCCATTTGGGATGTACCGTACAAGACACTTCCAACAGCTGGAAAGACCGCAAAAGTACCTCACCAAGAGGATTACTGGTCTCAAACATATGCCCTATGCAGCCCGACTGAAAAAACTCCAGCTGTACTCAGTGGCATTTCGCTTACTCAGAGGTGATCTCTGCCTGACTTACAAAGCCATGTCCAACTCAGAATTGATGGACATGCTCCACCTAAAGAAATCCAGGTCACTGCGAGCCACGCTCTCTAGTGAGCTAAACCTCACCATAACAATAAATAGAACATGCTGCAGGGATAGATTCTTGTGACAGAGACTCCCTATGCTTTGGAACAAAATTCCAAATTATATCAGGCAGAGCCCCTCATTAACACTCTTCAAGAGAAACCTTGATGAGTGGACGGGTAACAGAAAATACACCCCTGGGATCACTTCATTGGCTCTGCTTGACAGAGGATCAGTTAATTAATCAATGGGGTAGCGAAAGCCGACACACTCTGGCTAGGCTTATAAATGTCCTTGGGCAGATAGCCTAATACCTACCTATGAACCTATGAACCTATGATTAACAGTAAAGCAAAACAAGTGTGTTTAAAGCAAAATGAGCATGTTTAAAGCAAAATGAGTGTGTTTGAGGCAAAATGGGCATGAAAAGGGCTTAAACGAGTAAAACGAATATAATAAGGGCAGAAAGGGCACATTAAGTTTTTATTTTATTTACTTTATTTAACATTTGTTAACCTGGAAAGTCCGACTTGGAACGAAGCTAATTTTCAGAGGCGGCCTGGGGCGAAACACTCCAGGCGCATGTCTTTGTAACATGGGAGGTAACCGGAGCACCCAGAGGAAATTCACATGAATGCAGGGAGGACATGCAAACTCTGCACAGAAGGTACTCCAGCCAAGAAACAAACCGGAGAATCTCTTGCTGTGAGGCAACAATGCTACCACTGCACCACTGTGCTGTCCATTAAGCAAAAATAAAGCAAGGCGACTGCATGTGTTTTGGCAAAGTGTTGCGTTTTGGCATAACTATGACTTCGTCTTATATCAAGTGCATAACTAAAGTTATTCAAAGTATCTCAAAGTGTGATAAAGTGCTTACAGTGTGTGCTTATTAGTGTGCATGTATTTCAAAGAGTTTATTGTGTGCAAAGTGCAACTATTTTGTAAAATACAGTCAAGGTATAGCCATTTCGAAAAGTTTCTTGTGCTGAGTGTGTCTATTCGCAAAGTGCCGCCACTACAGAGTGTTTCTTGCACTGTAAAGAGTTCCCTAGCAAGGTACTGCCATTTTGGGGAAATTTCAGTATGTTGTGTACAGTTTATTCGCAAAGTGCAATTACTTCAAAATATTATTGACTTTGGGGCAAGAGAAACCCAGTTTATTTGCATCACGCAGTTATTTGATATGTTTCTTACACTGGTAAGAGGTGATTTCTTGCAAAACGATAATTACAAGAGTATTAGAGTGTCCAAGAGACTTATTTCGCAAAGTCCAATTATTCAAAGGTATTACAAATTTGTCCATTATCATAATTTCGAGAAGCCTAAAAGGTATAATTTCAGAAGCACAAAGGCATTGGACAAAGTTACAAATATTGGCATACGTTTCTGGCATATGTGCATGTGTGCATGTTCATGCTTATTTGCAAAATCCTTCACTGGTATGTGTTAATATGGCAGATGGATTTTGAAAGCCCCTACTTCTTGTATTTGATCAGAATACTGCAGAGAATTGGAGAATATTTGAGCAAGAGTATGATATTTTGATACAAGCAGTGTATGCAGATAGAAATGCATGCACCAGGGCATTCATTTTGCTAAACCTAGCTGGGTCAGAGGCCATAGAAAGAGAGTGTTCATTTGTGTATGCGTCAGCAGTATATGAATGAGAAGGCGAAAACCATCATATTGTTGTACAGGCTGAGTTAAGGGAAGACCCCGGAGTGTTTGAAGCATAAGTTCAGAGAAATGTGTAACCCCCAGACAAATAGTACATTAGAAAGGCATTTGGTTTACATGAGAAATCAGAAACCAGGGAAAACTTTTGCAGCTTATATAAATGGTCTGAGAAACAAAACTTAAACGTGTCAGTTTGGTGACTTAAAAGATGAGCTGATAAAGGACAGGCTTGTGTGTGGTATTAATAATGCTGCTGTGAGAAAGATTTTACTTTGTGACAGTGATGTAATGTTGAGCAAGGTCATAGAGATTTGACAAATCCATGAGGTGACAGAAAAACACACAAGTATGCTTGCGAGTGACAAGAGCATGGCTTCAGTAGGCTCCAGAGCAAATGTAGATAGCATGCAACATGTGACAAACAGAAGCAGGCCCAAGCACATGGCAGCTGCAGAGTTTCCTGGGAGGACACATAGCTTTCCAGCAAGTTTTAAGAAGGGAGCAAGCTCAGTGCAGTACAAGCATGAATCAGCAAACCCCAAATCTAGCTTTACTGTTAACTGTTGCACTTGTGGTGCAAATCATGAGACTAAAAGAGAGAAGTGCTTAGCAGTATGTCCTGTGTGCTGTGTCTTTAAGAAGCATACCAAAGACAGTATGTGCACGTATGAATTCCAGACAAGTGCAATCCCTAGTGCCATTTTGAAAGAGCAGCCAGAGCATGAGCATGCATGATCGCAGTTGTTAGTTTGTATATAAGTTACTTTAGTTAAAGTCAGTAAACTTCTATAGTGATGTGTTTGTATAAAATAAAACTGCTTGAACAGAACCCACAAAGACTCTTCTATTGTGTCCAAAGTAGGAGAGCGACACCTACTGTCAATGAAAATTACATAAATACATGAAAAATTCTTTGGAATCTCTTCTCAATGAATAAGAAAATAATTTCAAATAAGTATAAACTTATTGTGTCAATTAGATACCAAAATGAAGTTCTTAAATCCAAATATTGGACTGAACTAGATCCATCGATCAGACTTAACCAAAACTTCGATCCATACAGATAACTACAAAATCAATCCCCTTTAAAAAAACTTATACATAACTAATAATCCTAAATAACTCTTATCTTACTCCAACTGTTCGTAATAAGTATGACCCTGAAACCTCACCGTTTTGTCCTTACTGTGATTTCCAAAAGGCGGATCTTTTACATACTTTTTGGAACTGTAAATGCCCTTTTGGTGTTAAAGGTCATCACTTTAAATCAGACAGAAAAAAAACACCCTTTTTCTTTTCTTTTCTATTTTTTTCCTTCTCCAGGTGTGGTGAAGTTACAAATACATATTTTGATAGTTTTTTTTATTTTATTTTTTTTTATATTACATAGAACTGGAAACTTATCTCTCGATCTCTTGGAAGGGAGCAATTGGCAATAATATGAACAATACAGCTCATAAATAAATAATTAATGTAATAATATAGTCAAAATATTAAAATATAAAAAAACACAAAACCAATTAATATTGGGTTCAGTGCTAACTCCACTCCCCTCCCCCTTCACCTCCCTCCTAACCCCTCTAAGCTCTCCCCTCTCCAGAAGGAAAGTCTGCCAAATCACACCTGCAAAAACAAAAGCCAGCACACACCAGCTGCCAAACACAAGATCAATCACATCCTGACCAGAATCCAGCATGAACCCAACAATGAACATCCACCCACCTAAGCACCATTCACACCATGCACCATTTTCAATCACTAGCCTCACCTCAGAGCTTTGCCCCACTGCCACTCACCACCCCACCCACATCCCCTCCAGGTCAGGGACCCACCTCCACAGAACTAGGTTAGCCCATGGATCTTATACACAAAGACATTGGTAATCTCCAAACTCTGGACCCTACCCAGTTCGGTTTTGTAAAAGGTAGATCATGTCTCCTAAACCTGATAGACTTCTTTGAAGCAGTCACCAACGCCGTAGACAAGGGTAAGGTGGTTTACACAGCCTATCTAGACCTCGCCAATGCTTTTGACACCATCCCCCACTCTGGAATTATAGATAAACTCACTAAACTGGGTATAAATCCCTATGTCACAAGATGGATTGCCAACTGACTCACTGACAGAACCCACACAGTGAAAGTAGCAGACTCCAAATCTAACTTCAGACCAGTGACAAGTGGAGTACCACAGGGTTTAGTCCTGGGTACACTCCTGTTTGGTATCTGCTTTTCTGAAGTACAGGCTAACACAAAGGTCTTTGGCTAACGAAGTTCGCAGATGACTGCAAACTAGGAGCCATAATTGAAACTCCTAATGATGTGGACATCCTATAAAAGGGCCTCACAGAGACAGATGCCTGGTGTCAAAGACATGGCCTCAAGCTCAATGACAAAAAGTGTATCCTCATCCCCTCTGGCAAAAACTCTGTGCCCATGAGCTGCCACATAGGTGGTAGCCTACTCAACACCAAAAGTGTGATATGAGACCTTGGGACACAAGTGGACAGTAGTCTCTCCTTTTATAATCACATCACCACAGTAGTCAGGAAATCCTTCTACGTGACACACCTCATCACAAAAGGTTTCTCATCAAGGAAAAAAAGAGGTCATTGTTCCCCTCTACTCGTCACTCATTAGACCCATTATAGAGTACAATGCCCCTTTTGGTATGTACCTCACAAGTCATCTACAACAACTAGAAAGGCTGCAGAAATACCTCACAAAGAGGATTACTGGCCTCAAACAGATGCCCTACGCAGACTGTCTCAAAAAACTCCAGCTTTATTCCATCACTTATTGCCTACTCAGAGGTGATCTCTGCCTAACATATAAAGCTATGTCAAACCCAGAGCTGTTGGACATGCTCCCAATCGCTCTGAGCTTCACGCTCTAGGGACCTAAACCTTGTCACTACAATAAACAGAACATGCTGGAGGGACAGATTCATGTCCAAGAGACTTCCCATACTCTGGAACAAACTACCTATCTATATCAAACAAAGCTCCTCATTAGCACTCTTCAAGAAAAATCTTGATGATTGGATGGGAAATAGGAAATTCACCCCAGGGATCACCTCTGTGACTCTGCTCGACAGGGGCACAAGAAAATAATTTTCTTGGGTGGCGAAAGCCAGGGTACCTTTTTGGCTAGGCGTATATAGGCCCTAGGGCCTAGTACCCACCTATGAACATATATATATATATATATATATATATATATATATATATATATATATATATATATATATATAGCAAAAGTAACTAAATATTAATTTCTTTTACAGCCCAGAGAGATAACACTTCACTGATCTCAGAATTAGTAGACATATACATGTCTATATATATATATATATATATATATATATATATATATATATATATATATATATATACGGTTCCCCTTCAGAAGGTCGAACGGCTGAAATCTCAAAATGCATATGCTTGAAATTTCAGAAGCTCCACCGTCTGAATGGGGAGTGGCATAGAGCATGGAACAGCAGATTTCCCTTTATGCGCTGTAGTGCAATCTCGGAGTTGGAAGTGGGGGTGCAGGGGGCTTGCCCCCCTGCAGAAACATTGTTTTGTGTTTTTTGTTTTTTTATTTCCCTTTCAGAAGGTCGAGCTTCTGAAATTCAAGCATATGGCTTCAGCCATATGCATTTCGAGATTTCAGCCATTCGACCTTCTGAAGGGGAACCATATATATATATATATATATATATATATATATATATATATATATATATATATAGACATGTATATGTCTACTAATTCTGAGATCAGTAAAGCTCAAAGGGGAATTCTCAGAGTTACCTTAGAATCAGAACAGAATATATGTGTGTGAATGAGAGGGAGGATAGAGGAATGGTGAGGATGCAGGGAGTACAGGTGGCGAAGGTGAATGAGTTTAAGTACTTGGGATCAACAGTTCAGAATAATGGTGAGTGTGGAAGAGAGGTGAAGAAGAGAGTACACGCAGGATGGAATGGGTGGAGAACAGTGTCAGGAGTGATTTGTGACAGATGAGTACCAGTAAGAGTGAAAGGGAAGGTCTACAAGAGGGTAGTGAGACCAGCTATGTTATATGAGTTGGAGACAGTGGCATTGACAAAAAGGCAGGAGTCAGAGCTTGACGTGGCAGAGTTGAAGATGTTAAGATTTGCACTGGGTGTGACGAGGATGGACAGGATTAGGAATAAGTATATTAGAGGGTCAGCCCGGGTTGGAAGGTTTGGAGACAAAGCCAGAGAGGCAAGATTACGTTGGTTTGGACATGTGCTGAGGAGGGGTGTAGAGTATATTGGGAAAAAGATGCTAAGGATGAAGCTGCCAGGTAACAGGAAAAGAGGAAGGCCTAAGATAAGGTTTATGGATGTGGTGAGAGAGGACATGCAGGTGGTTGGTGTGACAGAGCAAGATGCAGAGGACAGGAAGAAATGGAAACAGTTGATCTGCTGTGGCGACCCCTAATGGGAGCAGCCAAAAGAAGAAGAAGACCTTAGAATCAGAATAAATATATAATGAATGAATGCAACCCACATTAATGTTTATAGTGTTTAATGTAGGACACAGATCTGTTGAACTTCTGTGTTAGTCTAATTATAGGTATCTGCTATTTCATTAGTGTTATCTCTCTGGGCTGTAAAAGAAATTAATATTTAGTTACTTTTGCTACAGAAAATGATAGGATTATTTTGAAAATATTTGATTTTAGTCCAGATATCATAATCCTTTTTTGCACTTTTGGGAAGCCATCTTAAGTACCTCACAAAGAGGATCCTAGGTCTTAAACACTTGGCCTATAATGACAGACTCAAAAAACTCCAACTATTCTCTGTCTCATATCGCCTACTTAGAGGCGATCTCTGCTTGACTTACAAAGCCATGTCTGATCCAGCTCTGTTAGAAATGCTACATCTAAAGAAATCCCAATCCCTCCACACCACATACTCCAGAGTCCTCTACCTCATTACCACAATCAACAGAACATGCTGGAGGGACAGGTTCATAACCCAGAGACTGTCTTTACTATGGAATAGACTTCCCATATATATCAAACAGAGAACCTCACTGGCCCTCTTCAAGAGAAATCTTGATAATTGGAATGGAGATAGAAAATTCACCCCAGGGATCACTGCAGTGGCTCTACTCGACAGAGGCACTAGGGACTAAGGACTGGTGGCATGATGCCAGAGTAATCCTATGGGCTAGGCTTATAAAGGCTCCATGACCATTAGCCTAGTACACACCTATGAACCTATGAATCTGCACTTCCTAAATTATTGGAATTTATTATTCCACCACCTATCACACTAAAGATAACATTTACTTTATATCCCTGAATGCAGGGGTTTAGTTTTTCCTTTAATTATATTTCTGCCTTTTTATGCATTTCTCATTTATCATTTGTAAAAGCCTCTAGCTTTATAAGTCAATTTTGAATAACCAATACATGTTCGGTCAAATAATTAGTTTATGTAAGAGATAAATGGCACCTGTGTATATAGTTTAATTGTGATTTTTCTATTGATATGTACTAAGTTCTGCTGATTATTACTGTCATGCTATTGTTGACATATGTCTTTATTGCTGTTATATTTGCTTTAATTATAAAAACTCAATAAAGATTTTTGAAAAAAGGCAGAAGAGGAGAAAATATACTCTACAATCAGAGAATGACAAGAGGAAGATGGGATATTCAAATCGCTGTATCCAGCTATCTTCAGAATATTTTTCCTGGAGTACCAAAGTTATTTTTTGATGCAGAACATGCTAAGGAAGAAATGCAAAAGTTTGTCCAACAAAAAGTGAGCAATCAAACAGAAGGGGACTCTGCTTCCTATTCTGATAATAAAACTCATAGAGAGATGTTGCCAGTGAAAGTCAGCTGTTCTAAAGGAAATGTTTGAGAGAAAAGCACAGGAACTGACTAGAAGAACAAGGAGTACATTGGAAATGAACCAGAGATTGGAGTTGGTATATGGATTTCAACAGGAAGCAAATCAGCAACTTGGAAATTAATGAATAAATGTAGGATTGCAAAGCATTAAGCACATTTGTGAAATATGGCTAAACAAGAAAACGTGGAAATATTGGACATTTTTCCCTTTGTTAAACATTTAGTGGACTCCAGGGGAGGGATGAGGGAGGAAAAAGGTTACTGCAAGTAAAACAAGTTTTATTGTTAACAGCATTTTTATAAAACATTACATGACATACTGCATGCTATATAGTAAAAATTGTTCAGTCATTTTTGTATGTCATAGAGAATACCAAAGTAAACAGGTGCCATTCTTCTTCTTTCTTTGGTTCTTTCTTCTTTTTAGTTTTAAAAATGTCAGCATTGCAATGCAAAAAGAGAAGAAACCCTGGACAGAATCTTATTTAAAATAATAGGCAGTAATGCAGTAATCTTGGGTTGTTGAGGTTAGGGATGGGTTGTAATAATATACAGATCATGATATAAGTACAATTTATATGCTTTTTCTTACCTTTGTATAGGGGTGTGACTGATTAAAGGCCCTTGGCTTGATCTAACAAGTTTTAAATGGAAGCAAGTAAATAAGAGAACAATGACTGTAATTAAAAGTTTTCCTTTAGCAAATAAATGCCCACAGTGCAACCTGAGAAGCATGTAGCTGGTCAACTATGTATCTGGCTCTTATATTACTGTGGAGACAACCTGATAAATGGGCAATAAAAACAGATTTTCTTCTTTCAAGGTTAAAAGATAATGTTTTCTGAAAGCATTCAAGTTGTTTTCGACATCTGGGAAAGGAATAAAGATAAGGCAAAAACAGACAGCATTTAGTGTAAATAGAAACACATGCTATACCATGCATCTTAGCAGGTATAACCTTAATTATAGGTCAATTAAAGCCCGTGCATGGATCTATCAGTCTGGGACAATGCTTCCTATTAGGAGGGTTAAACTTCATTAGCTTCATTGTCAGAAGATGTACATAGTTTTGTGAGTTTATATCAAGTTAATAGGTTCTGGGAGTGTTCTGGGGGTATGTTTGTTTTTTTTTTTTTTTTTGGATTTACATTAAAACAAAAAGTCTTATAGGATGTGATATAAGTTCAAATGGACATGACAAGAAACAACTGTTTAAACGATCAACCTGATTAACATTAGTGCATGCATTTGACACAAAAGCTTAAACCAGACATTAAAAAAGAGGTTATACATAACAGGAGGGGATAATAACTTCTTATCATAATGGCAACACTTTCCATATTATCTTGGAATGTCAATGGTCACACAAAAAAGAGTAGTTGGTTATACAATCAAATTACAGAGTGCAGATAGCTATGCTACAGGAGACACATTTGGAAAGAAGTGAACATGTAAATTTGATAAAGAAAATATTTCATAATGGTTATTCAGCAGAATATCTGGGACAATGGAAAAGGGGAGTACTTACATTAATTGTTAGATGATCTCCAGTAGTAACAGAAGAGGGAAAAAAGGTAAAAATGGTAGATTTGTTGTAGTAAGGGGCTATTGGCAAGGAAGGAGGATTATACTGGCATGTATTTATATTCCACCTAAAACTGCTACAATGGAGCTTAAGAAAATTGTGGGAGAAGTAATCAACTTTCATCTGGTAATATTACTTATAGCTGGGGACTGAAACTTGACTTGCAACTGTGAGGATGCATCTGGGGGCCTATAAGGGAAAATATAACAAAACAGGGTAGGTTTATGAAGAAATTTATGAAAATAACTGGTATGGAAGGTGTTAATTTATTAGTAGCAACCTGGAGGGAATTTACATATTATTCCCCAAGGTACAATAACTAGGCTAGACTAGACAAAAGTCACATTTCACAGGAATATGTGCATTTAATTTAAAGTTTTGATACATATCCAATAAGTATTTCAGATTATGTGACGATACAAACTAAGATAAAAATGCATGGTAATGAAGTAAAAATGAGACACCGGCACTTCCCCACCTATCTGTTTAACATAGAGGAATTTAAGGAAGGTGTAGTGAAGATTATTTAGGCGTTATTAGGGAAGACAGAAATTTCTTCAGAAAATATCGCTAGGGAATGGGATAAAATGAAAGTAGAGTTTAAAAATAGGGTAGAAATAAAAGAAACAGAGGTATGGTTAAAAAGTAACAATGATTACATAGAGGGACTGTCAAACATTAAAGTTTTGCAGAATAAGGGGGAAACTCACAGAACAGGAAGAGGTGCAATTGCAAAGTGCTAAAGGAAAGTAAGGACTACCTAGATAACATGCATGAGTTTAGAAAGAAACAGACAACTGTTTTTGATAATAACCCCAGAGCACAAAAGTTTTTTGCTCAGTGACTTAGGCAACAGAAAGCAGAAAGGGTTGTTGCAAAGCTTAAGGAGCCTATAGCAAGGAAAATAACCAGAGATCATGTAATGGTATAAGAAATATTTCAGAAATTTTATGAAAATCTATATAGATCAGAGAAGTGTGGAAATCAAGGAAAAGCACAAATGGAAATATTTGTGGAGGAATTAAATATGCCAAGGTTAGAGGTAGATGAGGCTCAATTATTAACAGGCTATGAGGAGATGAAATAAAAATGGTGATGTTTAATGGATCTACAGAAAGGCTCCAGGAATAGATGCTATTCCTATGGAAGTTTGGAAGCTAGGAGGAAAGAAAATGATAATGACCTGTAAGGTTTTGTTTAACAGTGTTTTAAAAGGATAAGAAGCACCAACATTCTGGAAGAAAGCTGTGGTGTCTGTAATACCTAAAGATGGTAAAGACCCATCAGATCCACCTTCATATAGGCTCATTTCAATTCTAAACTATGATTATAAAGTGTTTATGTCTACAATGGCTAAGAGAATGGCAAAAGTGTTGCCAAAATTGATAGCTATGGATCAGTGTGGTTCTTTGGAAGAGAGGCAAACATTTGACAACACTAATAGAACAGAATGTAAGAAAATACCACTGTTGTTGGTAGGTCTTGATGCAGAGAAAATCAGTCAACAGAGTAAGCTGGGATTTTATGAGTAGGGCAATGGAAGCATTTCCATTCCCTGAGAAAATAATAAAGTTAATTAGTAGGATATATGAGGTATTGGAGGCAAAAATTAAAGTGGGGGGTTCCTCTCTGATAATTTCTAACTGAAGAGAGGAACCAGGCAGGGGGTGTCCTCTTTACCCCTTTTATTTGCATTATATTTAGAACCACTGCTGGAACTCATACATGTGCAACTCACCATAAACATGGTTTTGTACCATATCCTTTTAACCTATAGGTCCCTCTGCATGTCCCAGGAAACCCATACTACCTATCTTAGTATACTTCAGTCCCTCACTGTTCAACCCAATATAATATTCATGAGGGATCTCAACTACCCCTCTAATGATTTGGAATCCCACACCACTTCTAATGCACAAGCCAAGCAATGCCTAAACTTTGTTAATGCCAACATCCTGGAACAGTTGGTCCATTCTCCTACCAGGGGGTACAAACATCCTTGACCTTGTACTCACGAACATGGGAGGCTGATGTTCCACCCTAATGTAATGTCTTTACTCATCAGATCTGACCATAAGGCAGTACTACTTGAAATAAAAATTAAATCTGGGGATTCAGCAAAACCAAAAACCTTTAGGAACTATTCCAAGGCTAACCTCGCTCTACAAAGCAGAACCTTGGCTGAATTCCAAACACCCCCAAACCCAGTAAACATTATAACATATGCTAAGCTATTTACAAAATCTCTGTACAGCCATACTGATAGTTGTATAGAGCGAGTTGTGCCCACTCATACTAAGAATAAGACAACTCAAAAGACAAGCCACCCTGGTGGAATCACAGTATCAATCAGTTATACCACATAAGAAAAAAATATCTTGGCCAGGCGAAGGAGGAACAAAGCCACAAATACTAAAACCCCCAGACCAATCTAAATAGGCAGCTAAGAGGTTTAATTAATATGTCAAAGGCTAAATTTGAAGAAAAATAGCTTCTCAGGCAAAGAACAACCACAACGCTTTCTACGGCTTTGTCCTTAACCTCAGGGGAAATACACAACAATACATAGAATGTATTGTAAATGGCATCACCCATACTGAAGCAGAGGCCATTGCCAACCTTTTAGCTGGCAAATTCACCTTAAATTTTTACCCTCACTCCCCCTGATAGTCCAATAGAAATACCACATACCACAACTCCCCTAACCATTACCAGGGAACAGATCATCTATGCACTTTCCAAGGCCTACAACACTGCATCGATGGGCCCTGATAACATCCCAGAATGTTTAATAAATAATAGCATGAAATGTGATCTCTCTGGTCCACTTGAATAACTTTTCAACTGGAGCCTTCAGTCAGAATTTGTGCCCAAGGAATGGAAGATGGTTACAGTCATTCCCCTGCACAAAGGACATCCAACCACTGATCTGGGTAACTACAGACCCGTAAGTCTTACCAGCCTCATATGTAAAGCCATGGAAAGAATCATCACGGACATGATAAATGAGGAAATAAGAAACCTGCAAATTCTGGACCCATCACAGTTTGGCTTTGTTAAAGGAAGGTCTTGCCTATTAAATCTGGTGAAATTTTTTGAGAGGGTCATCAAATCACTGGATGAAGGTAGGACTCTGCACACAGCTTACCTCAACCTGGCCAAGGCATTTGATACAATACCCCATTCAGGCATTATAGACAAGCTCACTAATTTAGGCATAAACCCTTTTATCACCAGCTGGATAGCCAACTAGCTCATTGATAGGACCAGAAAGTCAAAATAGGTGAGGCCACCTCCACCAAGTGGCCAGTCACTAGCAGAGTCTCCCAGGGTCCAGTACTGGGCCCTCTCCTTTTTGGCATCTGTTTCTCTGAAATGGAAGCAAATGCTGAAGGTTTATGCCTTACTAAGTTTGCAGATGATTGCAAGCTGGGGTTATCATCAACTCCCCTGCAGACACTAGCGTTCTTCAAGAAATTCTATCTCTGACTAACAAATAGTGCCAAAGCCAGAGTCTTAAACTCAATACTAAGAAATGTATAATTGTACCCTTTGGGAAGTCAACCATCCCGGCTAATTACCATGTTGATAGTACGCCCCTAAAAGTAGACCCAGTGGTCAGGGATCAGGGTGTGCATGTAGACAGTAGCCTTACCTTCAACCACCACATGGCCATAATGGTGAAGAAATCCTTTTATGTTGCTAAACTTATAAGTAAGGGCATGGCATCTAGGTCCAAAGATGTTATTACCCACTGTACTCCACCCTTATCAGACCAGTCATAGACTACTATGCTCCCTTTGGTATGTACCTAACCAGACATATGCAACAACTAGAGTGTCCTCAGAGATTCCTTACAAAAAGAATATGAGGTATAACAAACCTGCCTTATGCAGAGCACCTTAAAGCCCTTTCCCTCTTCTCAGTCTCCTATAAATTGCTGATCTATGCCTGACTTACAAGGCATCTGCAAACCCCACACTTAATTACATATTCATAAGTCAAAGCGTACAAGAAATACAAGGTTAAGGACCTGAATTTTGTCTGTAACTTAAACAGAACATGCTGGAGAGACAGATATGTCTCCCACAGACTGCCCCTCCTATGGAACAAACTTCACATCCATGTGAAGCTGAGTTCATCTATTACCCAGTTTAAATGCAACCTAGACCAGTGGATGGGGAATAGGAAATTTACACCGGGCCTGGTACCGCATGTCCGTTATGGACACAGGTAGCTTATAAATGCCTGTCCTTCAATCTCCTGTTTGAATACAGGACATCATTATTCTTTTAGGAAAACTTGATTAGGCTTAGAAAGTCTCCCCAGTTCATTAGCCTAGTAACAATTTATGAATGTATGATTGACGGATGAATGGTGATGTTATTATTTAGCAGTTCTAAATATCCTGGGTATGTACACGTTTTCTTTAGCTGTTAGGAACAGATATTTTACAAATATCAATACTAAAAGAAAATTCTGTTATTTATATTGCTGTGAAGTTCTCAGGGGGTTGATGAGTTGACGTTTGGCACAGTAGCTGGATAATGTAAGCAATGTAATATACATATATGCATATGTGTGTGTTTGTGTGTGTGTGTGTGTGCGTGCGTGCGTGCGTGCGTGCGTGTGTGTGTGTGTGTGTGTGTGTGTGCATACGCATGTGAGTGTGTATATAAGTGGAAACAAGAAAATTAATTTCATATATTCACTGTATCTGTTCTGTGAAGGCTGCACTGTCATGAGCACACACACACACACACACACACACACACACACACACACACACACACACACACACACACAGTTTTGTTTTCTTTTACTTAGAAATTAATGGTGCAAAACTTTATGCATTATTAAATGCCATAAAGGTCTAATGTAGGCACAGACCTACAGCTATTTGTATTTGGACCCCTTATTGACAAGGCAGTATACATATTCTACAGCAGTTTATATTATGTAAAATTTGGTTCCATCACTGATGAGTGTGCATTGCATCTCTCTTAACAGTGATTCATGGGAATGGAGAAACTGACTTTTTGTGATAGAAGGGGAAACATCTGTGAATTTTAGGATGAGAGAAATGGGTGGGCTTTATACCAAGAAGAGGTAACGTTTTTAGCAAGCATTCTGCATCAAGACAGGCTATGGGTGGAGTTTGCAGAGTGCTATATTTTTTTAGAAATACGATCCTAGCTCAGAGGGCAGTTGCCAGCACTGTACTTTTCTTCTAGAAACTTGCTGTGTTCTCCTTTGTGAAATCTGTTAACTTTCAGGATGTCAAATGAACTAAAACAAAGGAAAAAGGCCTCTTTACCAGGCAAACAAAATGAAGGCACTAAAGAACAGACAACTTCAAGAAAGGAAGATGCTAGAAGTTCAGAATTAAGTGCAGTGTCTGTAGAAAGCAGCAGAAAAGGTTGCTCACTGCTGGACCCACGGAATTTTCTCTGCTTTATTTCGCTTGCAGCTACCGGCGTTCTCACATGGTAAGACTTTTTATATTACCTTGTTTATCATAGTATGAATGGGTTTAAACAAAGTTGTGACAACTCATTCCTGAAACTTTAGCTGTGCATTTTCACTCTTGCTCTTATCCTAAACAAGTACAGCTGCTGAGCTGTCCCCTCCCCCTCCCTAACAGACTCTGTTACGCTGGACATATCCTGAGGCAGTAGTACAGATGTTTAGGAGGAAGAGGAGGAGCTGCCTGGCTTTCCTTTTCATGTTCATTTCTTTGGAAAGAGGAGGTTGCATTGCTGCTTGTTCAATTAACTGACGTAGTATTTGCAATTTTTGTCTGTGAATACTGACTCGGCTCAGTCAGTTCTGAAGCTTTTGTTCCTCATTTATTGTACAGTGCATATTACTGAAGAATGTTGTGTTTTATTTTTAACTGAATATTTTGTATGTGCAAAATAAAAAAGCCCTAATTTGTATGTAGACTTACAGTGTTTCATTGGTTCATAGGTAAATACTAGGCAATCAGTCTGCAGACTGTTACACGCCTAGCCAATAACCGGTCAGTGATAAAAGGTGAAAATCTGACCCTGTATTGTGTGTTTGTGAGGTAAACATCTAAAGTATCATTCAGAATGTATAAAGAAAATACACAGCAGTAGTATTCATTGTGTGGGTGCTACTACAACACCCAGAAAACAATGTCAGTTAATGTCAGCATTTATTCAGACATTTTATTTCAAATGAATAAAATAAAAAGAAGTCAAAGGGACTAATGTTATAACTGCCTAAAAGAAGGGCTTTACCATTGTATTTGTTATGGCTATGAAAAGCAGAGCAACATTTTGTAAGTAATTTGTGGATAAGACAAAAGAGAGTTGGCAACCATATGGATAAGGTAGGTATCTTTTCACTTTTATTGGTTAGAAATGCACTGGTGAGGTACACTTGCGTGATGCCCCCTCTTAAGATCAGACTACTGCCCTTCCATGCAGGCTGTTAAACGAAACGCATGGAATGTACTGCAAAATCCCCAGAGTTCCTTTTAAGTGTAGATGCCTTGAGGAGTCCTGTGCTCTCACAGTTGTCAACAGCCTCCTTCTCTTCTCCTAGCCAATTTGCGAATGAAATAAGAGTGTTTAAGCATGCTGTGAATTTCCTAGTTAAAGTTGCAGATAAGTGTTCCACATTCTGCCCATTTGTTCTGCAATCTACATTATGAGACATTTTGTAGATAGTAGGTTGAGACCTATGCTGACAACATGACATTGAGTGCCACATTACCTAAAGTTCCTAAATTTTGATTTTTTGGTTTAAGAACCTCTAGAAAGAAACAGTGGTCAAACATTGTAAGTACAGACAAGACTGTAATGGACATGCACCAGGTCTTTTTAGTCCTGCTATCTCACTCCTTCTACTGTGTTTACAATCTTTTTTTATTTATTTTTCATAAGTACTTTTTTTTCCTGTTGATAGGGTATATTGTAAATTTGACAGTGTTACAAAGATTGGAATACCCTGACTTCTAAAGATGTGGGCTTTTGATCAGAACAATGTATGAAACAACTAAGAAGGTATAAAAGTTCGAGTTTTTGTGTTTTTTTGAGCTTTGTGCTTTCCATGCCACACAGTTATTTTATTTGCTAGTGGGAAATCGCTTGATTGCTGGATATTACTGCTGTCTCCCAAACAAATGACTATC
Source organism: Protopterus annectens (assembly GCF_019279795.1). Lineage (NCBI taxonomy): Eukaryota > Metazoa > Chordata > Ceratodontiformes > Protopteridae > Protopterus > Protopterus annectens. The sequence goes on along the minus strand of NC_056745.1, from coordinate 424,127,296 downwards.
ATCAGTGGCACTTACCTTACCACTTGTAAGTGCCTAACAAAAAGAAAACTGCCATTACTATGACCTGCAAGTGTCCATACATGAAAGTGATATTATAGAATTAAGTATGACCTGCAAGTACAGTGCCATTTTAATGTATTGTTTAAAACATGATTACCATCTTTATCCAGTTCTGGGTCCAGAGGAACTGGATCCTGTTTTAGCAATCACTGAGACGGAGTCAAAAGTCAAAAGTGATAATCTTGAACAGGGTGCCCTCTGCAATATGCACATACGTACTCACTCTCACACAGCACATACTTTTTGGTTAATTTGGAGGGCTGCCAGTTCAAATATTATACATCTTTGGGATGTGGGAGAAAACTGGAGCAACCCAGCAAAAGCTCACATGGACACAGTGAAGATGTGCAGACTCTGCACAGAAGGTGTTCAGGCCAAAAATGAAACTAAAGAACTAAGCATTGTGAGGCAGCAATATTAATGCTGTGTTACTCAGCCACCTATCTCCCCTTCACCTACTGTATATACCCGGCAGCATGCCTTACATTTAATAGTGACCATAGTTAGACTACTGATTCTATAAAATCACTCCCATGTGGGGGCACTAGCAGGTGCTCAGTATTCCATATTCCGAATATTGAGATATAAACAACTGTCTTCTCAGGAAGAATAATTTTTTCATTACAATTTAATAATATGTCCTCACCAACAATATAGCCCCACCCAACTCCCACGTTCACAATAACCCTGTGGTTCTTAACCTCACATATGAAATAGCATGGACAGAAACTGATGAGTGACAATTTTACAGTCTCTTTGTCTAGAATAATGTTTTTCTGACCATGTTTTATCCCACACAAAACTTTCCAAGGATTGTCTACCTCAGCAGATGCTTCCTAGCCACTTAAAGTGAGTAATATGTAAGCCACAGTACTATGGCCTCTTCCTAGTTGACCTGTGCCAGTCCGGTGTCTGAATTTACACCTAATTTACCGGAAAGGTCAGTTGTAGCACTTGCTTTTTTTAAGCCATTGAAAACAAGTTATTACTACTATTTATTAATTTATTCATTCATTTGTTTATTTCAATTTGCTTTCAGGGGAGCAGTGACACAGTTGGTTAATGTTCAGGCCGTTACAGTGAGTACAAAACATTTGAATGTTTTACTTGCATAGACATAAAACAGCACAAACAATTCAGAGAAAGAGAAATCCAAACATTTTTCTCATGACAAGAGAGAGGTGATACAGTCATACAAAGAACAAGTAAACAGTGTGTTAAGAAGTTTCACAAAACAATGTACTCACTCAGTACAATCAAAAAGTTGAAGACCAAGTCTTAGTAGTAGTATGTTCCTAGCTTGTGAGATGTGTTTCTATGGGTGATGAATAACAGAGCAGAGGCCTCAACCAGTTAAGAGGCTGCTGTGGACCACAGACCACAGCATGTGCAAGAAACAGTCCAGTGGTGGAATACCCTGTTTTGGTTGACCATCGTATTTCATGTGTATTAATAGAAAATAGAATCTTTTCTTGAGACCATTACATTTCATGTGTATTAGTAGAAAAATAGAATCTGTACCGCTGTAAAAAAATAGTTTTCAGAGACTCATAGAAATGAATAAAATCCTGAGTGACAATGAAATCCAAATGATAAAACCACCAAAATACAAAAGTAAAATCACGGTAAGTGCTTTCGTCTTCTTTTGAAAACTGTTTTCAAAGGAAGCCAAAAGCGCTTATCGTGGTTTTATTTTTGATTTTGGTGGTGGTTTTATCATTTGGATTTCGTTCTCACTGAGGATTTTATTCATTAATAAAGTAAGTTTTTAACATTGCTGAATTTCTGTGGCCGTTCCTGTGCATGCTGTTCGTCATTCGGCAGTTTTTTATGTTTGCGAGGATGTCACTATGTGACTGACTTAGTGACACTTTGAAGTAGTCAGTCACACAATCACAAACTAGTAAACATAAAATTTACCCTCAGTCTTCAAAGCACTAAAGTAGATATATGTTCAGCACTGACCTAACCCAGTAACCCTGAGCAATTAGTTTTAGCTGAATCAGCAGCTGAAAATTACAATCACAGGCTTCACAGCTTTCCACTCGCAAAATATTCTTTATTTATTTTTATTTTACATTTGTTTACCAGGGAGATCCGACTGGACAGAGCTGTCTGTTTTCAGCGAAGGCCCAGGGAGAAAAGCTCCAGAACAATTGCTAACATACTATACATAAGATATTTACACATTCAGTTATAAAAATATATAGCAGGTAATAACATATGATTGCATAAGATATTTACATTAGCATAGTGGTTTAGACATACAGTTAAAAGTATAGCAGGTGGTAACATTTGATTGTTGTTCATACATTATGTTTAGTAGAGATAATCTTGCAGATGTACTGAAAATAAGACAAGAAAGGAAAAACTAAAAAAGGAGGAGAATATAGACAAGTTCATATGAGGTGCATTGACATTTTAAGGGAAAGCTTTTTAACTTAGTCTAGGGGAGAATTAGTGGGTATAGATGGGGCAGTAGGGAGTAGGCGGGAGTGAGTTGGTAAGTAACGTGTGATAATATATAGTGCATCTGTGGGGGTTTTAAAGAGGTTGGATAGTGGGTAGGGGAAAGAAGTTATAATATGTCAACCAGGTGCTAGGCAGTTACAAGTAAGTGTGATAATATATAGTGCATCTGTGGGAGTTTTAAAGAGGAGGTTGGATAGTGGGTAGGGGAAAGGAGTTAGAATATGTCAGCCAGGTGCTAGGCAGTTGCAAGTCTAGGAGTTGTTTAGGTGGGAAATAAGCTGTTTTTTGATGATGGTTTTATTAGGTTGCATTGCACCCTGATTTGTAGTGATAGAGAGTTCCACGTCTTGGCAATGTTGCTAGAATACAGGGAGTCACCAGAGCTGTAATGGCTTTTGGAGATTGCGATTAGTGCCTTGTTAGTTCTCGGTTATTGGAGTAGAGGGTGATCAGGTCACGTAAGGCTGGAGTTTTGTCAGGTTGATACAGTATTTGATGAGCTAGAAGAAGTTGGTTTAGAGCTAAGGTGTTAGGGAGTTCCCAGCTAAGAAAGCTGTTTTAGGGCCTGACAGTGGTGGGTGAAGTAGGAGGAGTTTGTGGCGAATTTTGCTATTTTGTTGTAGCATACTGATAGGTTGTTTAAATCGCTCTTGTTTAGATTAATTAGGACAGGAGAAGCATACACTAAGGTAGAGAGAAGATGGGTACAAGCTAGGGTAACTTTACTGTTGCTGGTTAGGAGGTTTTTACATCTGTAAAGAGTACCTAGTTTTTTGTTGATTTTGGTTATTGTATGAGCTACGTGTTTGTCAAATTTCATATTATTGTCAATAATGAATCCTAGTAGTTTGGTTTGTGTGACGTGGGAGGTAGGGGTATTATCTAATGCAGAAATAGAGAACGGGGGAGTAGGTGCTGCTGCTTTGAAAGGATGAAAGAGCCTAAGTTGGGTCTTTTTAGGCTTTAGTATTAGCTGGGAGTTTGTAAGCCAGGTTTCGATGGATGTGAAGGCTTCTTGGGTCTTGATTTGAAGTTGTTGGAGGGTGGGGGCAGAGCAGCTCAAGATGGACTCATCAGCGTATTGAACCAGGTTTGCTAGAGGGGTGGCTTTGTGAAGATTATTTGTAAATATAGTGAAACGTAAGGGTCCTAGGATTTATCCTTGGGGTACTCCAAGTTTTACAGGAATTATGAGAAGCTGATGAGGTTTCCTTGCAGTTTACTGCAGAAATAATCAGACTGTCATCTCCTGCTTAATCTGACTTTTCCAGCAAGCTACAGACACCTGCAAACCATTACAAACTACAGATTTTTTAGTTTTAACACACTACAGCACTAAATAAGCACACACACACCTGATCCTCTTGCTGGAAATAAGCAAACGTGACACAAGTCAACAGATTTCCTCGCTCCATTCCCTTAAAATACTGTCTCCAATACAGGAGGCGCCATTTCTCCAATGAAAAGCAGCAGCAGCAAACTACAGATCTACTCACTGATCTTTGTCTCCTTCTCTGTCTTGCTGAGCTACCACTCCGTTGTGTATGAGGCTGAGAAGTTACATTTCTTGCAATTAAGGCAAACCATACAATCCAACATCATAGTCAAAAGTGACTCCATATTGAGACACATACTAATGTATCCCTCACTAGGTTGAATAGTAAGAGGGTCATCTTTAGTTGCTTATCAGGTTGTTAGATTTTACTACATCATGTTTGCACTCATTTCCTTGCACCACAAGTAAACATATGACACAGTCATAGAGCATGTGGCAGTAAATGACTTAAGAGATACCTCCCGTGGACTGTATGAACAGAATCAACATGATGCAGCTCTAAGAATATGTGATTTAGGTAGGTATTAACATAGCCTTAAGCAGCATTTTGCCGTCAACAAGAATCATGCGAACAAAAGATTAATGGCTTCAGCATTTGGCTTACCTTCTGTCATTCAAGGGAGGATCCAATATAGCCTGGGAGGAGATGATAGACACTCCAGACTGCTTTGCTGTGGATAGCTTGCACCTATCTCCACAAAGCTTTCATATATTGACTAAAGCCTTGTCCACCCCTGTAGTGCCTTTTAGAGGCGATATCAGTCTTCAAAAGCTTCTGACTTAACAATCCAAAATCTGAGTAAAATGAAGATATTGCTGCTCAGTGCTAGGAGCCTCAACAAAAAACTTTGCTTCCTACTTTGATGTATGCTTTGTCATGAAGTCCTGGTATTGCACCATTGAAAGTACTCACCTCTAAGGTTATTAAAAACCTAGAACTACTCCACTTCCAACTTACCATTAACAACACCCCTTATTACATCATAGCTAATTATAGGACCCTTTCTATGTTCCCCTTGGCCTATACCTTCTATCTGACCAGTATGGATTGCCTATGCATTAGGTTAACACCATTTTCCTAGGGGACTTCAACTACCTCTCCATCAGTAGAAAGACTTATACATCCCCTAACATGTATGCCCAGAGATTTCTAGACTTAAAATAATTAGAGGCTTTCTGGGCCAATTACTGTACACTCCAATTAGAGGAGGCATAATACTGCACCTGGTCCTTACCAATATGGCAAAGCTGTTTCCCCACCAATTATATCTTCCTCCCTTGTCAAATGGACCATAAATCAGTCACATTCACCATAAGACCGAAGCCAGAAGCATCCTCAAATGCCTCAGTATGCAGATATTTTGCAAAGAATCTATGAGAACTGAGTGATGACTTGGGTAAATTCAACAACTCCTTCCAACCTGATGACCCCACTACTTATGTGAAATCTTTTATTGCCAAATTTTATGCACATGTGAATGGCTGTACAAATGCATCTGCCCCACTCTGAAGCAAATACAATACCAAATTTAAAAATAAACTCCTCTGGTAGAACTCAGATATAAACAGGCTCTACAATAAAAGTAAAAACTCATTGCACTCAATTGTAAATGTAACTTTCAAAATATCAAAAACATTCTTGTGAAACTTGACAGCCATTCACGTGACTCCTCTTTCATCATTTTTGACAAGCTAATTCTTAGTTTTCAGCAAGTATTGCTTGATTTGTTTCTAACTTCAGAATATCTACATAAGTACTTCAGCCTTAAATTTTCAGAGTCTACTTATTAGTTCCCCCTCAAGTGTTTGTCAGTGCCCTGTATAGACACAGACACCTTGAGTGACATTTTTCATTTAAAAGCACAATTGAAATTTCACCAGTACTTAGTTGCACAGAGGACAACTTGTTTGCAGTGACAAGCATTGTTCCTATAGCTGCAAACCAGATACTCCTGACATTGCTTTATATTCTCACTCCACCTATCTAATCAATAAAAAAAAGTCTGTTGCCATGAATATTAAATTGCCCACTATCTCTGTTACCAGCTTGGTGGATATGGGCATCCTGAGGCAATGTAGAAATTGCCTCATATTTCACGGAAACTGTTATGTTATGTGAGAGATGTATTTACACAATGCCACTGGAGGCAAAGCTCTCACATAAAATTACTCCTAATGTCAATAAGGTTGGCACCATCACACACAATTCAAATCACACATATAGACGCACATATGCTGAGGTACTTAAATGTAACATTCCTAAACCCCAAAGACCTCCTAGATGAAGTACACATAACAAATACCTTCAGCAGCCCTGAATGCACTCTTTCAAACCAACACCCACATCAACACATTCAGTCACATCTCATGGACCCTCTACTTCTAAGCCCATAAGGCAAGTCACCACACAATCCAACATTCTGGTCAATGGAGACTTCATTTTGAGATACACTGATGTCCCTCACTAGGCTGAGTAAGGAGAAAGTTGTGGTCAGTTGCTTATCAGGGGCTAGGATCCGCCACATTACACATGCACTCAGATCATTGGACCACAAGTACCAGAGACTCAGTCATAGTCCATGTGGGTGTAAATGACCTTAGATATACCTTACTAGACTATATGAAGAGAAACGTCATGGAGCTCTCAGAATATGTCCCAGACTGGCATGAGCCTAGCACTGAGCAGTATTTTACCTTCTCCAAGGATGATGCCATAATATGAACAAAATATGACTGACTTTAATAATTGGCTTAGTTTCTGGTGTCATTCTAAGGGGATGCAATATTTGTCAGCATGGAAGGAGATGGTCAACAGACCACACTGCTTTGCCAAGAATCATCTGCACCTGTCCTTTGTAGGCTTTCGAATATTAGCTAAAGCATTGTCTTCCCCCAAAGTGCCTTTTTAGGCAATGCCAAACCGAAAGTACTTCCAACATAGCAAATCAAAACCAAGAAAATCTAAAGGTATTACTGCTCAGTGCTAGGAGTCTAAACAAAAAAACTCCACTCCCTTGAAACTGTCTTCACATCTGACATCTGTGCAGTCACTGAGACATGGTTTAAAGCTGCAGAGAGAGAGAACACCGGCAGTGCAACATTATTATGCCTTCCATACATTTAGACCAGTTACTTACACATACAGGGACTAAAGGTGGAGGTGTCTCTATTTACATCAAAAATAAATATACTTCAAGGCTGGTCAAACAAAACAATGCACTTTAACTACTCCATGTTCAAATCACGATAGGCAAATCCAATACCACTTCCTTGCAAGGTATAGGTCTCCTAGGAAACCCATACCATGTATTTAAACTCACTATCCAACCCAATACCATATTCATGGGTGACTTTAATTACCCCACTATTAACTGGACATCCTATATGACACCAAGTGTACAGGCATAGAGATTCCTGGATTTTGTAAAGACAAACTCCCTGGACCAGTTTGTCAATACATCAACCAGGCATAGATCCTCAATAATATGGGAGAGTGCTGCACCCCCCCCCCCCAGTGTAATATCTTCTCTGGTAAGGTCAGACCACAAAATGGTCTGCTTTGAAGTAAAAATAAAACCTGGACCCCCAGCTAACCCTGAAATACACAGAATCAATTCTAAGGCTAATGTCCTGCTATTAGGTGATAACCTGGCAAAATTTCAAGCCCCAATAAACCCTGAGAACACTGCTGCCTATGCAGAACTGTTCACAGAAACCCTATACAAGCATGTTAATAGCTGCATAGAGGCAGCAGTATCCACCAGGAATAAGTAAAAAACAAACTAAAAAACAAGCCACGCTAGTGGAATCACAACATCAGCAGGCTTCATAACAGAAGGAAGAAAATCATGGCAAAAATTAGGAGGTGCAGCAGCCAGCAGGATAAAAGCACTCTCATTAAACTAAAAGAAACAACTCGGAGGACAAATAAAGTCTACCAAACGCAAATTTCAGGTAAATTTGGCCTCCCAGGCCAAGGACACCACAAGGCATTCTTTAGCTATATCTACAATATGAAAGGCAATACACACTTTATGTGCAGAGCTCATTGTAAATGGAGCCACCTCTACTGAGCCAGAAGATCTAGCAAACTCACTGGCTGATAAATTCAGTTCCAACTTTACCCATCTATCCCCTTCAACCTTCCCTCAGGAGATATCATCAAATATAACTCCCCCTGCTATCACCAGGGAACATGTCCTTAATGCTGTCTCTAAGGCCAAGAACACTGCATCAGTGGGCCCAGACAGTATCCCAGGATGCCTTCTAAATAGCATGAAACATGACCTGCCAGGCCTTCTGGAATTGCTATTTAACTGTGGCCTTCAAACAGGCATCATGCCTCATGCATGGAGAACAGCTGTGTCATCTGTCTGCACAAAGGTGGGCCATCTACCAACCCTGGAAACTACAGATCCATAAGTATTACTAGTCTTGTATGCAAAGCCATAGAAAGAATTATCTTGGAAATGATCAATAATGAAATAGTAAACCTCCAGACACTGGCCCCAACCCTGTTTGGTTTCATCAAAGGCAGGTCATGCCTACTCAACCTGGTGGACGTCTTTGAGAAGTCACCAATCCAATGGATGATGGCAAAATGGTTCACACTACATTCCTTGACCTGGCCAAGGCATTTGACACAATACCCACTCAGGCATTGTTGACAAACTCAAGAGGTTAGGTAAAAACCCGTATGTCACCCAGTGGATAGCCAGCTGCCTCACAGATAGGACCCAGGAAGTTAGAATCGGGGAGTCCATGTCTACAAAGAGACCAGCCAGAAGTGGAATCCCTCAGGGATCAGTCCTTGGACCACTTCTTTTTGGCATTTACTTCTCTGAAGTCAAGGCCAATGTTAGTGGTCTCTTGCTGACTAAATTTGCAGATGGTTGCAAACTAGGAGCTGTCATTGAATCCCACACCAACACAAATGTTCTCCAGGAAGGGCTGACACAGACAACTGGTGTCAGAGCCATGGACTAAAATTAAATGCCAGGAATTGCATAATGGTATCCTTTGGGAAGTCATCCACCCCCTGGGAACTATCATATTGACATTACACCCCTTATAGTTGGCCAAGCAGTCAGGGACTTAGGGACACACATAGACAGTAATCTAGCCTTTGACCATCAGTTGTCTACTGTATTGAGGAAATCATTCTATGTTGCGCAACTTATAAACAAAGTATGACATCTAGGCTCAAGGAAGTCATTGTTCCACTGTATTCAGCATTCATCAGACCTATCATTGAGTACAATGCCCCTTAACAAGGCATATGCAACATCTGGAATATCCACAGAAGTTCCTCACTAAAAGAATACGGGGCGTTAAATAAAATGTCCTATGCAGACCGCCTCAAGGCCCTATACCTCTATTTTTTCTCCTAGAGGCTGTTGAGGGGAGATCTATGCCTGGCACACAGGGCATTGTCAAACCCCAGTCTGATGGACCTCCTGCATATCCACAAAACAAACAGCACCCTTTCTAAACACTTAAACCTTGCCTGTGCTATAGATGGGACCTGCTGGAGAAATAGGTGTGTATCCCAGAGACAACTCCATCTCTGGAACAGGTTCCCCATCCATGTGAAGCAGAGGATACCAGAACTTATAAGGGATTTGGGATGCATGGCTAGGCTTAAAAAGGCCATTATGGTCATTAGCCTATTAAACACATTTGAACCTATAATTCTGGTCCCTTATCAAGTCAACCAAAGCTAGATATGAGGTCAAAATAGCCACCCAGACAAAAGACAACAGTAAAGCCTTCTTTAAATATGTTTGAAACCTCAAAACCAAGCCTAGCACTGCACAGAGCTAATAGTAAAGGATATCAAGTCACACACTCAGACCCTGAGGACATAGCCGGTCTGCTAGCTGATAAATTTAGCTCTACCTTCACACTTTGTGGCTCCCTATATTCCTAGATCACATACCTTCATCTCCCAAGAACAGGTCCCCAGAGTACTTTTCCTGGCCAAGAACAATGCTTCTGTTGGGCCAGATAACATACCAGGCCTACTGACCAGCCTAAACCAGGACCTGTCAAACCCTACTGTAGAGGCTATTCAGTATCAGTTTCCAAACAGGCTTTGTGTTGTATTACTGGATGACAGAAATATCCATCCCTCTGCATAAAGGTGGGGCATCAGTGGACCCACATAATTATAGATCCATAAATCTGACCAGTCTCATCTGTAAGAGTGTGGAGAGTAGTATTATGGAATTAATAAATAAGGACACGGGTAACCTACAAATTCTTGATCCAAGCCAGTTCAGTTTTGTAAAGGGCAGATCTTGCCTGCATAACCTGGTTGACTTCTTTGAGAATGTTACTTAAGCAATGGATGAGGGAAGTCAGTACACACTGCACATCTAGACCTCACAAACGCACTCAGCATTATCCATCCCAAACTCGGGTATTGTTGATAAACTCTGTCAGCTCAAAGTTAATCCCTGCATAACTCATTGGATAGTAAATTATTTCACAAATAGAACCCAGAAAATTAAGGTAGGTGTCTCTTCCTCCTCCAAAAGACTTGTCATTAATGGTGTACCCCAGGGTTCAGTCTTTGGGCAATTCCTCTTTGGCATTTACTTCTCGGAGGTCAGAACTAATGTAAAGGGTTTGTGGCTGACAGGGTTTGCAGATGATTGTAAACTTGGTGCCATCATAAACTCTCCAGAGGACACCAAGGTCCTCAAAGTGGGCCTTTCCATGAGAAATAGCTGTCGTCATAACCGTGGACTAAAACTAAATGTCAAAACATGTTTTATAGTCTCCTTTGGAAAGCAGGATGCCCCCTGTAGCTATGACACCCACAACACAACCCTGAAAATTGGCTCGGTGGTTAGGGAACTGGGAACCTATGTTGAAAAGAAACTGTCCTTCGATCACTATGTATTGTAGGAAAGTCTTGTTTCATTGCACAGCTTATTAGTGAGTATATGGCTTCTGGGTCCAGGAATGTGATCATTCTACTACATTCAGCACTTATCTGGCCAATCATTAAGTATAATGCAGTATGTACCTGACCAAATGCTTAATTCAGCTTAAATGACCACAGTGCTTTCTCAGTAAGAAAATCAAGGACTTAAATCATAAAAACTACACTGACCATCCCAAAGTTTTGTCTGTCTTCTATATCAGAGAGGCTATTGAGAGGTGATCTCTGTCTCGCATAAGACCCTTAACAGATACTGTCCATTCTGATCTACTGTACATTCACAATTCCAGTATTGGAGCAAATGCCCACTCAAGGGATTTTAATCTGTCCTGCAACATAAATAAGAACATGCTGTTGAGAAAGATATGTATCGAAGAAAATACCACTTCTTTGGAGTTATCGTCCTCTCCACATAAAGCAGAGTACTTCCCTTTGTCAAATCAAGTGTAATCCAGATGAATGAATGGATGGAAACCACAACTTCACCCCTAGTTTAGAATATTTTTTTCTTATGGATGGGGGTTACATGGAAATGTTCTGTCCAGCTCTGGGTTATTAATACTTAAATTGCAGGGGTTAAAACATTCATGAGAGTGCAGGGCTAGGCTTCAAAAGATCTGCACATATCACTTGCCTACTTAGTACCTATGAATCTGTAAATGAAAAAAAAAGATAGAAGAAAGAAAGTTGAACAAAGTGCCCTGGGGTACCCCCTTTCAATGTATAGCAGGGATGCAAAAAAAAAAACTACCAGTATAGGGAACACCAGCACTGGTCTCTCGTTGGCTCTTAAGACCATTCACTTATTGGTTCTTTTCCCTCTATGATGCCGTTTCTTATTGGCTTCACTTGCCAGCCAGTCAGAGAATGTAGATCAAAGCCATCCACAGGCAAAACAGCCCAGCAGAATACTGCTTGTATTTCACTTCAAATTTGAAAGTTTCTGTAACGTGATGCATTTGAGAGAGACATAACTTATATTGTGCTTGAAAGTAGTACATCTAAGGCAAAACTGTATAAAAGATTTACAAAACTACTATTTAAAAGAGAAGAAAGGGGTTCTGCTATATATTAAAGGAAAGCTTGCTGTAGTTCCTCTGTATGATACATTTCTATAATGTATTTTAAAGAAACGACAGATTGTGCGGGAAAGCAGTGGTTATAATGTTTGGGGTATGAGAGCAGGTACACTTAATTTCTTTTGACAGATTTTTAACATTTAAGCTCAAATTCATTGCATAACTGAATACTTCTTGGATTGGGGAAAGAGTTTCCTATAGTTTTAAGGTAATGAAAGATTATACTCTAAACTTAAGTATGTAGTTCTGTCTGTGACATTTGGATTGAGGGTCTTGGGCGATTTAATCTAAAGTGAAACGTGATACTCAGGATCTGGGTATTTGTCAAACAGCTTGAAGAGGAAAGACTCCAGTTTTAACAGTCTGAAAACAAGGGAGCTTAATAACAAATAGATTTTTGTTTTACAAATGGTCATTTTGCTTAGGCTAGAATTAAGCAGCAGTGTTCTGTTTTGTGGACAGGGAAATAAACCTGGAAATATGGTTGCTAATTGCCTTGCAGTGTTGAAAAAATCTTCTTTGCTGGTGTAATGATGATAGGAGTGGCACTTTCTAGTTGTATTACGAGGATACCTTTGTCAGTTGCACATTTGCTTTTTGAGAAGAGAAAGTGGGAAATCTTTGCTGAACAGAAGAATACTCTGATTATTTTTGGATCTGTTACAGCAACGTGATTTAAAAACATAAATGTTGGTCAAGGCATATCGCTAAATACTAGATGTAGCTTATAGTCTCTAGTTTATTATGGTAATTACATAGGATGTGCCATTCACGAGGTACTGTTAAGAGCTTTTGGTGGGTTCTGAATATCATAGCTAAACAAAACTAAACTCCTCATCTTCCAACCCACCAAACATACTCAGAGCAACTCTCACTTTAACATCACAGCAAAACACAACACCACTATCCACCCAACAGATCACACCAAATTACTAGGAGTTGAAATAGACAACAATCTCAAATTTGACATTCACTTATCCATGAGCATAAAAAAAGTCCACAAAAAAACTAGGAGCCTTATACAGAAATAAGCAACTCCTCACCAAAGCAGCAAGGATATCAGTTACCAATTCGCACCTTATCTCCACCCAACTTTATGCCTCTGCAATATATACCAACTTAAGGCAATGCGATCTAAATATACTCGAGACCTGCTACAACAAAATCACCAAATTCGCCACCGGGGCATCCTACCGCAGTCACCACTGTCTCTCACTTACTGAACTGGGCTAGCTAGAACTCCCTCACCTCCTTCAATGGTATCAACTCACACTCGACCACAAACTAGTAAACCATCCTCTAAAGGTCCCATCCCTCCAGAATCTACTCCAGCCCTATCTCACCACCAGACCACTAAGATCCAGCAACAAAAATCAATTACAGGTTACTAGAGCCAATAGCGCTGCTGGACAAGCACTATTCTCCAGTGCTACAGCCAAATTATGGAACACCCCCCCACACACAATATACTCTGTACCGTCATGCACCCACTTCAAAGCTTTACTTAAAAAGCACCTAAAAACATGCTGGCTATGCCCTTGTAACTCTCCCCTCTAACTTCTCCCACTCCATCTACCCTCTACCTCTCTTCCACCCCGCAAACTACCTTTGATTACAGCAAGCTCTGTTACTTCCATACCCATCTACTTATTATATGACAGTAACTTCTTGTTGTAACAATTGTTAATATCTGCTATGACTTTGTGGATGGAACAGATGCTAGTTATCTACTGAATATACTATGTTCTTCATCTGTAATTATGTTTGTAATATTTTAATTGCTAGGATTCTACATCTGTAACTATGTCTGTAATATTTTAATTGTGGAGCTTTTCTCCCCAGGTTTCCGCTGAAAATGGACCTGCGTCCAGTCGGACTATCCCAGTCAACAAATGTAAATAAATAAATAAATAATCGCTTTTTTTTTTTTTCTCAAGTAACAGATGCATTTTCTGCAGCCATTTGGAAAGTAGGGAACTGGTAATTTTCTGGCTCTTTTTAATTGTGGTGAGACAGGGGCTGGGTATGTCAATAACCACATTATCTGTATGTAGGATGAATGGAATGGTAGTTGTGGAAGTTCAGTGGGAACCCTGTTAATGAAGACATTGAAGTGGTGATTGATAGAATGGATGCTTTGTGCACACCTTTTAAGAGAGAAAAACTGAATGTCAGGTTTATACCTAAATTTACATAAAAGGTTATGTTAGAAATACAATTCTTGAACCAGTCAAGGGCTTTTAGATTTATTACCAAAACAGTGAGAGCTTGAAGCAACAGGTTATGATCAACTAGATTCAAGGCATTGTAAAGTGTGTGAAGACTGAGGCTGTTAATTACCTTTGTCAGAATTCAGGAAAATATCATCATTTAAGGTATACAGTGCTGCTATTCTACTTCTTTCTATCCTGTTGTCATGCTGTCAAGGGGCAAAGCCTGTTATATGTCTCATTGTAAGCAGGCAGGTGAGTGTAAACAAACCTTTATAAATGTTTTGTGAGGGATGGCAGAATGGAAGTTAGAGTGAAGTCAGTGGTGTATGAGTGTTCGGGAACTTTTGAAAAGGCATAACTATGGTTTGCTTCCATATAACTGGCGTTATGTTGACAAACAGGAATAGATTATAGGTGTGGCATAAGGGATTGGCCTGGTGATAATGGCATAGTTTTACAATCCAAAGATATGGTCCATTAGAGCCAAGTGGAGAGTCACCAGATGTTTGAGTTGCTCATTTTTTTCTTTGCTTGTTATTGGTGAAAAATAGTAAGCTAGGGGGAGTGAAGAGAGTGACTCGATAGGAGAAGAGGAAGTTATGTCGGGTTGAGAAGAAGTGCTGCGTAATTGTGAAAATTTATTTACAATTCATTTTTTCTCCCTGGAACTGATCATCAGCTGCTTTCAGGTTCTCTCCTCTTTCATTGAGTATACTGAACCTGACTAGCCTCCTTGGGACTAACTCTGACCTGTGTTCGATGCTGGTGAGGAGATCAAGGTGTCCTGCTGTGGCATTATACTACTGCCCAGGAGTGGTTTTATACTTAAGGTCCCATCTCCTTTAAGCATGCTTCCCATCTCAGGAGAGGACATGCAGTGGGCTTGTGTGTGTATTGTCCCACAACCACAGTGACTCAGCCACAGCCCTTGATTCTCCACTGGGAGCAACTGCAAGAGTGTGTCGTAGCACATGCCCACACCTCTGTAGGATAGGTGCATTCATCCTTGCTGTCTACTCTATCAAGTGCCCAGAACTTGGGTCACCTGGGCTGACATCACAGCTTTACCGTTATATGCCACAGGCACAGGCTTTTTAGAAAGTCCGTTGATGCCTTCCTCTACTTTTTTATTATTTGAGGTCTGTCTAGTTATTTTATTGATCAATTTCCCTGGTTTTTGAGGGGGTTTTGTTGTGTGAATGTAGATGGAAAGTTTAATAGCATTTTGTTAGGTTTCTCAGGTTAATGCATTTGTCTTTTATTGAGTACTGGTAGAATATTTTCATTTCTGCCAGACCACATCTCCAGTTAATTTTGGGAATTTTAGTACTTTGGCAATCCGAAGTTTGGCCTAATTTTTGTAATACATGGAGATGATAATAAAGTGTTTTCCTAGGGCACACCAGTTTTACTGTCAGATGTTTAGCAGCCTGTGAGGTGTTATTGGTGTTAGGGGAAGGGGACTAGTTGATGGTGGCTAGTTCTTTTTTAAATGCAGCTATATTTTGGTCAGAAGGTGATGAGATTTTATGGATTTTTTTTATTTTTAATATAGAAGGAGAAAGTTGTACATGTTTGATAAATAAGGGAGAGAGTAAGGATTTTTATTTATTTATACTTTGTCAACCAAGTTATCCCACTAGGCCAGTGGTGTGTTTTCAGAGGAAACCTGAGATTACTTCATACTAGGGAAAATTTGGCCAGGATAGTGAGGAGCTTACTGTTGTCTTTTGATGTGCTACCACCATCTCAACAGATGGAATTTTGGTTTTACATCTCATCTGAAGGACAGCACACTCAAGACTGCAGCACACCACTGAAGTTGCATTGCTGTTGTAAAATGAATTCAAACAGCTGGTATGGGAATAAAACTTATAGCTTTCTGTTTTTCCAACACCAAAGGCAAATGTACTACCTGTTAAAACACCGGCACTGCTTAATTAGCATTAGCAGCATTGCTTGTGGAGTTTGTATGAATGAAGTAAAGTGGATAGTGGGTGTTTGTTTTGACGTTTGGCCTTCTTGGGAAACGTATTATTTGTGAAAGGTTTTGGTTTATAAAGAAATCATAGCTTTCATGTCTGTGGGGACCTAGAAGGTTTATTTTAAAGTCTTCTAAGATGATAATTTTTTTTATAATTTGAAGTCTGTAGTAATTGGAGCATCAGCTGGTGGCCCTAATAAAATGTCAAAATTTAAGATACCAGGCCCCAACATGTCAAAAAAAAAGACTGAAAAATGCAGGAAAAGAGTGATTATCTAACACTGCTCTTCTCCTTTAAATTTATTTTGTTTTTTCACATGGGGCAAGCCTCCCTGAACCCCTGATGCTAACAGTAAACCCCGTCACCCCTCCAAACTGATATATACCAGCTACAAGTTCACCATACTTCAAAGAAAAGGGAATTTTCTGAGAAATGGCAAGTATATGTAGGTCTATAGTTTTGGCCATTCTCCCATTACGGGACTCACCAATAGGGTCCTAACCTTTTAAATGACTACCATCAGCTGTTTCAGTTTGTCGGGGTGCCACTCAGAGGAAGGCAGGCAATGACTAAGTGAGTTGAGTGTATGGAGGTTGATGAAATATGTGTAGTAAGCCAGTTTGGATTGTGGTCAGTTGTAGAGTTAGCTTGAGCTACTATGTTTATTAGTAATAAGTTTTTGTGAAGTAATAAGGTCCCCCCTCCCAGTTTGTCTGCTAGACTGAGCATTAGATACACATCTGTAACAAGTGAATGTTTTTTTAATTTACAAGTTTCACCTTTTATCCAGGATTCGGTGATACCTAGAATGTCTGGGTGGTGGGTCTCAAGAAAGCTGTCTAGTGGTTCTAGCTTATTTTTTATGAGTGATTAGTGTCCTGGAGTTAATGTATGACAGAAAAGTTTTTTTCTGAGGGGAGCTCAAGAGGGTGACCAGATAGGCCAGGATTGGGTTCTGTGTTTTTTTTAGAATTAAAAATAAAATATGGATATTGATTTTTATTCAGAATTTTGGAAATATAAACTTCTTTTCACTGTTCATTTGTTAATTATAGTAGATGGGGACAACTTGTGAAAGTTATAGTGGCTTGTTTATTTGGACTTACAAATAAGGATGTAGGAGAATAGCATTAGGGTAGAGTGAATGAGTGGGATGGATTTGTGAATGTACAGGAGATGATTACCAAAGGATAGATAGGTTTCTAGGAATTCACTGTTTGAGAATAAGCAATGATATATACCAAGTGATCCATGCTGATGTACAGAGAATTACAATGAGTTCCATTAGAAACTGACTTCTTTGGATTCCTATGGTGATGATGATGATTTAAATAAAAGAGTAAAGGTAAGGAAGCTACAAGAGAATACAATATATGTATTGGTGGAGTGTAGGTGTTTTTATTCTTGGAGGGAGGTAAAGAAAGTTTGACTTTACTGGCTGGCAGGGAGAGATGAGTAATTGGATAACTATAAAGGAAATGATGCAAGATAGTGAGACGGTAGGAGAGAGAAGTTAAGGCAAGTGAAGTGGGCAGTGCCCCATCCAGCAGATGCAAAGGCTGGGGTAGTATCCGATGATAATGAAAAATACTGAACTGCATGTAACTCGTGTATATGAACATGAACTTGAGTTATATTCAGTCTGGCATTCTCCACTACAGCAAGCCAGTATCACATTTGTAGTACGCAGTATGGTACAATTTCAGAGCAGAACTATGTTTATTTGTTGCTCCTCAACTTAGATTTGAAGTGTGGACCAGAATAAGGGGCACTGCACAGGTAAAGGGGCGCCAGACTGGGGAACTGTTCAAGGCACCAGATTACCTACCAACAGTTCTGCTAGCCAGTGTCTCAGAACTAATGCTCCCTCAGCCAAATCAGGTCAGTGTCATGCATTATTATGATGTTTTGGTGCCTAAATAACTAGACAACATTACAAAAAGTGTGCTATTCAGATATTGTAAAAAAAAATGTGTGTTATCAAATGTTACCAGCTAAAATATATTAATGTAATGACTCAGGGAATATGAAAAATGCACATACTGACCCTGTCCAGCAGTAAGCATTTGGTGAAGGACTTTCATACAATCACAGATGTAGGCAATGCAGAGATGTAAACCTATAAATATAGCTAGATAGCATTAATTTACAGTTCCAGAGAGCCAGAGTACTAACATGTAGCTGTTTACTCGAATAAGTCTATAAAAATTACACAAATGGAGAGGCTTGGTCTGGGTATTTTTTCCTTGGCTTTGAAAATGCATTGTTTTGTGCTGTTAGGCAAACTCCTCTACCTTACAATCACATGGTTAGAAGGTCATGAATAGACTGAATTGTGACTGTAGTTGTTGTACTGATGTATTTCTTTTTCAATGTATTGTGAAAAATCTGTCAGTGTTTATTCTCTGAATTTTCACAGGCTGGTACTACAGCAGTCAACTAAGTTTGCAGATGTAGAAGAAAAGTATTCAGTGCTGCTAAAAGAAACTGCTGATGTTCGTGGTTTGAGCAGTGAAATTGATAGAATCGCAAAGAAGGTAAATAAATGTAAAAAAAACTGTATAGTGCTTATTTACACTTCATATATGTGCCATAGCTGTCTGTAGCTGCAGATGTGTTTGCTTCCTGTTCCATTGTTTATTTCATTTTGTTTACTGGATTTGTCACACTGAGTCAGAGGCCCTTTCTCAGGGGAAACACAGGGATTAAGTTCCACCACTTCAAATATGGAAAGAATAGCAAGTTTTCTTTAATATAGTCAAACAGTCTGGAATTCATGTTTGCGTAGCACATTACACAACATCACTGTTTGTTTGTCTTTTCCTGGTTAGGGGTCTCCACAGCGGAACTCCGGTCCGCTAATGATTGGCAGTCGATTTTTATGGTGGCGAGTTGCCAGCCTGACACCCAACCTTCAGCGAAGGCACTCCCATTCACACATGTCTTTTGGAGGCCACTCGACCGCGGGGAGGACATGCAGACTCCACACAGAAGGCACTCCAGCTGAGAATCGAACAGGAGAACCTCTTGCTGTGAGGTAACAATGCTACCGCTGTACCACCGTGGATATTACACAACATCACTATATAATATTTTATTCCTTTGGTATAGGGTGTTTTTTCCCGCATTTTTTGTCATATTTCCCGGTATAACTGTTCCCCTTTTGATAGTTTTATTTGTTCTTTGTAATAGTGTGTTTACTGTTGGCTAAGTCTGTTAACATGTCTTTTAGTTGATGAGTTGTTTGATGGTAGACGTAAATATTTTTTGTGGACTGAAGGTGTCACAGTTCGCCTACAATGGCTTGTTAAAAGAAATTCAAACACACACAAATAATTTTTTAAAAGTATATTTTATATATTTTTAAAGCATATTTTATATACATTTTAGTCTTTTATAACAAAGTGTTTATTTATTGTAATTTAAATTTTAATGAATTGATGGTAAATTTCATAAATTATTACACAGAATGGTTAAGAAAGTTAAATACAGACAGACAGACAGAACATACAGACCTCCTTTCTCAGCAAGCATGGAAGGATCCTGACATGGTAGAGCCAGTACCATGTAATCAGATAGGATCTTAGTAGCCTCCAGAACTAGGACACACTGGATCAAGGGTCCCTCGGTAAATGCTATGGTTGTTGTGGCAGCCATGAAGAAGGAGTTCTGTGAAGAGAGCACAGCTGTCCATCCCCATAACGGAGTCTAGGGTTTTGGATAGATTTGAGAAATGGGCATACTTCAGCGACTTATGCACTTAGAGCACTGAATTATCTTGCTTATGTGACACATTTTCAGAGGGACTTGACAAAGGAGCTTACCAAGTCCATCTCTGGTAACTTATCTGTAGACATCCAGAAGTCAGTAGAATCCCAGTTGTCTACCCTTCTATGTATTGCCTAACACATTCATGCGTCTGCTCTCCAAAGCAGCTGATGGTACATCCAGGGTGGCAGGCACTAGCATCACTATCTGTTGACTTACCTGGATGCACCTGTGTGACTTCACAGAAGGCTTCAAAACATCCTTCTTTAATGCCTTTTTTGATGTTCAACTCTGAACCAAATAAAGACAACGCTCACCAGGAGCAAGCAGGAAAGCAAAACTCTGTCTGTGGATGGAATCCATTTTATTCCCCACAAAGGACCTTTTTCTGAGAACCAAAAAGAGGGGAAAGTTGTGGTTTCTACAGTCCCAGGGGTTCAATCAAGCCATTCCTGTAGACATACCCCCAGGGCAGAGGGAGGGTAATGTTAATGGACATTTTCCCAGAGGCAGGGGTGGACCACAGAATCAGGGGTTTTGTGGTCCTTTCACTGAGAAACCCTAGTAGCACTCCTGAATGGTTGCCTGACTGCTACACTTTAGAGGCAATCAGGGGGCACTTATCCCTGCACCCACTGGCCTGGCAGGAAATCACACAAAATTCATGGGTGCATATGATAATCTCTAGAGGCTGCATTCTTCTCTTTATTTTCCTTCTGCAGGAAAAAGAAGAGAATTCCTGACATGGCCTCCAATGTCAGATGGAATCCATAGTAGCAGAAGTAAGAAAGTTGCTAGAAAACAGTCATCCAGCAGGTCCCCCAGATGAAGCAGGATCCAAAGTATATTCCAAGTTCTTTTTTAGTTCCAAAGAAAACAGGGTACCTAAGGATAATCTTGGACCTAAGCCACCTCAATTAATTTATGAAACAGACAAAATTCCGGATGTTCATGGGCATGGTCCATTTTACTTCTGCCTTGGATCCAGGCTTCTGTAAAAGTGCCGTGGCTGGATCCGATAACCCCAGGATGAACTTGAAGAAAGCAAGACAGCATGGATCTGGCATTATGGTAAGTACATAACTTTCATTTCCTCAACATTTTCTTACATCATGCAGAGGAGTATATCTGGTTCCCTAGGACATCAGAGAAGACAACCAACAGTATGCAGGCTTTTTATAACATTGCCTCTTTCCTTGAAGTTCTGGGAGACATAGATTACACCCATGTTGCTGTCAAGGATCACCAGGTTCAGAAGGCCTGGAGAATACTAGGGGTTCACACTCCCTGAACTGCTAGGTGGTCTGTAATTCCCAGAGCATTATTTATAGTGTATTCAAAAACAAATTTTTCAAAATAATTTTTATTGAAATATTTTGTTGAAAGAAAACAAGAACCATCGAAAACCATCTTTAACGTATTATATCATATAACAATACCATAATACTACTCTTCTAACATTTATAGATAACTGTATACATATTTACATGTGACCAAGATATTAGCAAACTTGTTGAGACATCTAATATTGTGAAGAAATACACAAAACAACATTATTTCTTATGAATCCTGGAATCTATTCAAGTTCCAGGATGGATTTTATAATAATGTTCAACTCTTTACATTAACTTCAAATAATCAATATGTATTTTTCCCATCTGTACCTGATATGAGGTTTTCCATTCTCTTGCAATCACTATTTTGGATGCATAGGAAAGTATTAACGTCATAGTCAGTTCCTCCTTTCTCCAGCCAGTATCTTTCTCCACTCCTCCTAGTCCTAATGACTCCCAAGTCCATATAGACACTTTACTGAAAATCTTATTCCAACCCTTACTAGCCAGTCTGCATCCATACTTAGCTTTTGTACACTCCCAAAACATATGAATCATCCCTGCATGATCCAGCCACACCGTCATTAAGAACCAGATGTTCTGCTGTGCCATCCCATTTTATTGAGGGCTGTATACCATTGGTGTAAAATCCTCATATGTTGAATCCAGTTATATGGCCATTACATGATCCTCAAAGCAATCTCCCATATCTTTTCCCAGAAACCTTGTTGGATGGCTCCATGCATACCCTCTATATGTTCCCAAAATCTCTCCAAGTGGTTCATCCTTGCTTTTCTTTCTTTAGAGCCTCAGATTCAGTGAATATCAAAATACCTCAACAGTTTTAACATGACATCCTTTATTCCAAAGGGCTTCCATATTTCCTTGCCATTTAATTCCTAGAATGCCCCTACTAACATGTACATCTTAGAGCATATTAAAAGTTACTACTTTTGATCAGAGAGGAGGCATTGTCCTTGTAATTGGTGAAATAGTTTAAGCCACCCTTCTATATTAGGTATATGTTCATCTAACTTCCTTTTCTTTTCCATCAGAAAATTCCTAGTCTCATCCATTCCACCTCTTCTTGTTCAAATGCTTTATCTTGAATTTTTGATGAACTCGTGTACATTGATACCTAGGCATATGCCATGTTATATCACCATATTATTTAGTTCTTTCTTCCCACTGAGCCCTCAGCTCTGCCACAATTGCAAAATTATAAAATATTAAATTGACCAAAACTGTAGAGACAAACTTTATTAAACTTCCATTTCCTGTTGTCTTGGTATGAAGCCTTCTAGTGAGCAGACCACGGAGAATATGCTGTTACTTGTGCATTTCAGGCAATATGCCCTAGTACCCTGGTTGATGACTCTGTTACATAACTCCCAGATCATGCAGGAAATAGCTTATAATGCAGCCAGTGCAAAAAATGTGAAGCATTGTGCGGGGTATTCGGACTGCTAAATAGATTCTTCTGATGTCTAAATACCTCAGAATAGACAGTATAGTCCAGACATGTGCAGAAAATATTTATTGCTTGTGCCATGCTGCACAACATGTTAGTGTACAAAAATATGGTGCAGAAGGTGAATATCATGGCAGAGTCTGCCATACAGAATACAGCAACAACAGAAAGTCAGGGTGGAGAGTCAAGGGAGAAACATGCAGCAGCAGTACCATAGACAAAGCAGAGACAGGCATAATACATAGAAGCACTGGCAAAGAGCTAGTGTCTAAGTACAGACCACAACATGGACAATACAGTATGTACTATATACCATACTTTGGATGAGATGCTAAACTGAGGCCTCCTAGGCCTGAGTTGGTTGTAGCTCAAGTGGATGTGAAGGATCTCACAGTATTTACTGAAAACAGTAAGGAAGTTCCTCAGTTCCCTGGACAAATTTTCCTAGTTAGTATGAATACCACCTTGGGTTTCTTCTGAAAAGAGGCCATTGGTCTAGTGTGATTAAACCAGTCAACAAAATGTTAAAAAATAAAGTAATGAATGTATTATCAGACCCACCCTATGCAGGGCATTGCACAGACAGGCCAAGTTGTACATCAAACATCATTTTATCCATAATGCATGGTAGAGTCACTTGAATAGGTGAGAGGGATACAGTGATGGGTGACCTAAACATTATAATATGGGGCAGGGTTATAAGAGGTGAAAAGGGTAGCCACATACTCAACATGTTGTGGAGGGACAGGTAATCACAAACTCCGCTGTTTGGGGTGTCTTTCCACAGAATGAACACTGCTGGAGTTCATTGTGTTGGCATGCAGCATCAAGAGTAGATATCATCCATAGCAAGGAAAGGTCAGAAAGACAGACCCATGCACATGCACCTTCACAGGATGTCATATTTGTTGAGCTTGAGGTATGGCACCACCCATGACCTAGGTAATACCCATGATTGGGGATGGCAGGCTTTGTATCTGCATATAACACAAATGCCATCTTGGGATGGTCGGTGTCTGACCATCTCATTTCTGGACCGTCCCATGGCCACAGTTTGCATGGTCTGCAGAGGGAGACCAGGTGGTGGTTTCAGTGTGTTTCATGGATGCACCTATGGGGGCAACATTTGCCACCAGTGACCTCAGTGGCAGTATGTGCTTCATGTCCTATACTCCAGGTCACTGTGTACTTGGTGCATGTCCTTTCACAATTCATGAAGCATGCTCACCATCTCCAGAATGCTGTGGATAGCACCCATCTTTGTCTGGATTACTGTTCTGCACATCTACGGATAAATTCTGAGTACTGTACCCATTTGGGGGATAGTCCTGGAATTTTAGTGGTGCTTCACCACCCCACATCTGTCCCCTATGGTGGTTATGTGTGTGGGTGATACAGATGTTGTGTATTCATGCTTTCACATGTTTATGCATACTGCTACAAAATACCACTGCAGAAAAAGTTGACAGACATGCCTTGTCATAGAGGTTACTGTATTTGCAGACCAGATATGCAGGTGGGCCATGGGCTCTCACTTTGTTCATGGTGTGATGTGTGATGTAGGGTACTGTAATGTGGACATTATTTACCTGGTGCTTCATATACTGACACATGGCTGTTTGGTACCAACTTGGCTTCCACATCCAAGCCACTTCTAGATATGAAAGATCATTTCCCCTGGCCATCAAACGATACCTCAGTGAGCTGCTTCTTGGTGGACCTGTCTATCACAATGTCCCATATCTTTTCCACAGACTATTATATCAGTAATCCTACAACATTCCTAATGTAGAGAGTTACTGTGGTTGCTCGCAGCATTCATATTCTGCACCAGTTCCTGCCAAATCTAATCAAGGTAATTTATTTTTTATTTATTTATTGACATTTGTTGGCCGGGAAAGTCCACTGGGTCAGAAACCCCATTTTCAGTGGAGGCCTAGGGAGAAAAGCACCATAATGAGTAAAATAACAGCAGGTTACAGAAGATAGGTAGTTATACAATTTTAGACAGAAAGACTTTAAACAATATAAAAATATAGACAACAATTATCACATCATAGCAAACCTTTTTACAAATACTGTAGCACCTTCTATTTAACAAAGTGGTGAAGGTAAAGACATCTTGTAGAAAAAAAATAAATTATATTTAATTCAATTTAAGAGCATTGCCTTAAAAAAACTGAGATATACACCAGTACCCACTCACTATATTTTTTTCACCAGGGAATGAGTTAGGGAGAAATAGTAGGTGGACTGTCATTAGTGATTAGTTATAGCTTTGGCTAGAGGAGTAATAAGGAGAAGCTTATGGGGGTCTGGTATTAAAGGAGCAGGGACATGTGGGGTTGTTAAGGTAGTAGCTTTTTAGTGAGGATTTAAAAGCATTAAGAGAATCTAACAAAGTAATAGACGTTGGTAGAGCATTCCATAGTTTAGCTATGGAATAGGAGTATAGGCTTTGTCCTTTTGGTTTTAATATGATCAGAAGTTATTTGTGGACCATAGATTTCTAGAGGATGTATAGGGTTGAAGGGGTGACAGCACAGCAAGGCAGTTCTCTGGGTTATATACTAGCTTGTGAGCCAGAGTTAGTTGGGTGTAACTGAGGTATTGGGAGAATTCATAGCAATTAAGCATTTTGATAGCTTGGCAATGATGGGTACAGTATTGCAAGCTAGAGGCCAGTTTTGTAGTAGCAGCATTGTAGTTTATTAAAAAGGGAGGAGTGAAGGTTTGTGAAGATGAGAGTACCGTAAAAGAGGGAGGGAAGTAGTATAGACTTGGTCAGCTTGATTTTTGTGGGTCCATCCATGTACCTTTGATGCCTGTATAGTTTACCTGGTTTAAAGTGAGTTCTTTTTATAGCATTAAGAATGTATTGGTCATAGGCGAGTTTATCGTCTATTGTTATACCAAGTAGTTTTGCAGAATGAACATCCTGAATTTCCGTTTTATCGTGGGCATAAATTTTAAAGACTTGTGGGGTTGGTTTGGTGGAGCAAATAAGTAGTTTAGTTTTTATGGCATTTAGAAGTAATGCTTGCTCACAGGCACATTGCCCAGAAAGTACATGGTGTGTATGCTGAAGGCCTGCAGTAACACTTGATTCTCCTGACTAGTGAACTTTTCAAAGTGATGTCTCCCTTGGGTGGCCATGCCAGTACCTTTACACCTGATGGCAAAACATGTCAGTCTGTGGATGTGTATTCTACAAAG
Organism: Protopterus annectens; assembly: GCF_019279795.1. Taxonomy (NCBI): domain Eukaryota; kingdom Metazoa; phylum Chordata; order Ceratodontiformes; family Protopteridae; genus Protopterus; species Protopterus annectens. The sequence continues at coordinate 424,101,413 of NC_056745.1, read as the reverse complement.
TGAGATGCACATGAGTATGACTACAGCTCCCCCCGTAATGAATCACCACGCATTCCTATGTTCACAGCTTGAAAACCCTCCCACAGGCAGATGGTACTATTCCATGTCAGTGTCTAGGGGTCCAGTTACCCATACACTATGACATCAACCTTACTCTCCCTAACTTCCGGCACATAGTTTGTGGTTGTTGCTGAGTTACTTTGCAGGCAAGACTCCTTCCCTAATGCTATAAAGCTTCATGTATACAGAGGTTTTATGTAAATTTCTCTGTATCATTGTTGTATATTTGTAAGGGATGTTGAGCAGAATGGTCCTAATGCATTACATTGCACTTAAAGGGAGCAGTTAGAGCAGCAGTTATGATGGTGAGTCCAGATAGTGTTATTGTCTGTAGATAACTACCTGTGTGCTGTGTGCTACCCATACATGTCTGAAGGAGCCATGCATGTCATGATGAGCATGGAGTGTGTGACCTGTATGGTTGTGTATATGACATGGGTACATATATAACACCTTAGTGTAGTGCTGTATGGCATGACCCGTGATTCACAAATATGTGTCACTGTGCATGGGTTTAACATGTTTATCCTCGACTGGATCAACTGAATTGTCAATGCAGTTCCAGCATATGTGCAAAAGCAGAAGTCCTGCATAATGTGCCTGAGACACCAAGATTCTCTTATTCTTCCTAAACAAAGACTTCAAGTAGTGCCTACCAGACCAGATAACGTCCCTTTGAAGAAGGTGTGTGTCTGATATGAACTGGGACAGATACTGAGTAATCCCACTGGTATTACCCAAACTGGGTAGCATTTTTTTTCTCTGGAGCTTTTCTCCCCGGGCCTCCGCTGAAAATGGACATGTTATCCAGTCGGACTATCCCGGTCAACAAATGTAAAATAAAATAAAATAAATGTCATCATCATTATGATGATGACCTGAAAGACTGTCACCCTGATCTGCTGTGACAGTGGGAGGTAGCAGTTCAGGAGAGTGAGCTAGAGATGTACTGTAGGCATTTATTTTTGGGCACTTCCATCACCTAGTATTATGTACAGAGATGTACATTTTTTTATTTATTTTATTTATTGACATTTGTTAACAGGGTTGGTCCAACTGGGCTCAGGGCCCATTTTCAGTGAAGACCCGAGGAAAAAAGCTCCAACAAAGAAAAATAATTACATGAAAACAATACTGCAGTAAAAAAAAAAAAATTAAGCACATACATATATGAGAGCGAGAGTACAAAGATCAAAATAACAAATCTGTTTATACAGTGTGAGTAAAAACAAAATAGAGAGCTTACATAAGACAAAACACAATATTTATACAAAAGCAATCATGTATTTACATGAGAAAATTATGCATCTTAATTAGGTGAAAAGCAGTTGGCATTGGCTGTCATACATGGAATTGTGGGAAATGAGATGGGTGAGAAAAAATACGTAATTAGTGATTTAAGGAGAGTGAGAGGTGATTATGTTGGGTCGTGGCAGGGACAAGTCTTGGAGTTGAGCATATGGTGCTTTAGTTCATTTTTAAAGTGTAGTGATTGGGTGATGGAATGTATGTTTAATGGAAGTTTGTTGCAAGCAAGGGCAACAGAATATTTATATAGTAGTTTGCCAACTGTTTTCTTACGTTGGCAGATGTCAAATAGTTGCTGGTTAAAGGTGTGGAGGGTCCAACGTGGAGTATAGGTAGACATAAAATATGAAAGAGATGGACAGGATGAAGGTTTGTAAAAGATGTTGTGCAGCATTTGAAATTTAGATAGTAGGAGTTTTTTTGGGGGGGGCTCAAGCCATTGGAGAGAGTTTAAACCAGTATAGTGATGAGCATTGTAAAGAGAGTTTGTGATAAATTTAGCTGTGTTGTGGTATATTTGCTGGAGTTTGTTCGGGGTTGTAGTTTGAATGTTGGTGAGTACTGGGGCAGCATATAGGAGGGAGGGAAGGGGGAATGCTTGTGCCAGTGTGAGTCTAGCATTGTGGGTTAGAAATTTTTATTACGATACAGTAGGCCCAATTTCTGGTGTGTTTTTTTATACATTGGAGTAAGTGCAGGTTCAATTTCAGTTCATCACCAATTATGACTCCAAGAAGTTTTGCCTGGGTATCGGGTTGGATAATTGTGTTGCCAGAAGATTTAATAGCAAAGGTAGATTTATGGTTAGTAAGCGATCGGGGAAGAAGAGTAAGAGTTCGGTCTTTTTGGGGTTGAGGATGAGTAAATTATCAGGCAGCCATTTTTCAGTGGATAGAAAGGCATTTTGGGTTAGGGTATGGAGCTCGGTCGTATTGTTTGAGATAGAGATAAGTGTAGAGTCATCAGCATATTGGATGAGAGAGGGATGTTTGCAGGATGTGTAAAGATCGTTGGTGAAGACATTGAATAGAAGGGGACCCAAGATGGAGCCTTGGGGTACTCCAGTTGGGACAGGAAGGAATGGTGAAAAGGATGACAGCTATTTGACAGATTGCCACCTACAGGATAGGTAGCTAGTGAACCAGGCCAAGGAGGAAGAAGATAGATTAAGATTAGCAAGTTTAGATAGCAATAGAGGATGAGAGACAGTATCAAAAGCTTTGGAAAGGTCAAGGAAGAGGCAGGAAATGAGTTTGTCGTTGTCAAGGGCTTCAGCTATGGTATGAGTGAAGGATAAGAGGGCAGTGGTTGGGACGGAAGCCATGCTGAGTGGGAGTGAGAAGATTATGCTGGAGGAGGTGGTTAAGAAGCTGTGAGTGAATGCATTTTTCAAGAATCTTAGAGCAGGGGGATAGAATGGCAATGGGTCGGTAGTTGGCAGGGTCTGTGGAGTTCCCACCTTTTTGTAATGGAATAGTGAAAAAGGATTTCCACAGGGTAGGCACAGTGGATTCTAGAATAGATCTGTTGATTAATATAGATATAGGATAGGCAATAGATTCAGCAGCAAGTTTGAGGAAGGTAGGAGGTAGATTGTCGGTAGAGGGAGAGCAGGGTTTGAGTTTAAGAAGAAGAGATTTGATGTAAGAGGTGGGAACAGGGTGAAAGGAAAAGAAAGTTTGGTTTGGAGGGTCAGAAGGAGTAGGTATAGCAGTCATGCTAGAGCATGAGGGAATGAGTTTTTGGATGGTTTCAATGAAATGCTTATTGAGGAGGGTAGCGGTTTCTTGTGGGGATGTGTTAGGGTAAGGGGAGGGATTTGCGGCACAACCTGGAGAAAGAATTTTGTTAAGCGTAGAAAAGAATTTTCGAGGGTTAGATTTGTTGTTGAACAGGGCAGTGTTATAGTAGGCCTTTTTATCATTTGAACATTGTTTCTTAGCAAGGTTCCTTAGTTGTCTATGTTTGAGTAGAAGGGGTAGTTGTCTAGTTTTATTCCAGACTTTCCAGACACTGTCTCTTTCTTGCATAAGGGTCCTAGTTTCCTTAGAAAGCCATGGGGCTTTGTTAGATTTTATTCTGATTTTCCTGGAGGGGGCCAGGGAGTCCAAAGTATTTAAGACAATGCTGTTGAACATATTTACAGCGTCATTCAGAGGGACTTGTCTATGGACAGACCAGTCTATACCGAAAAGAGTAGAGTTGAATTGGGAGGGGTTGAAGTTGCATAATTTGCGACAATCTCTAAAAAGGTGGGGTTTGTGAATTTGGGAGTCAGGTAAAGTGGTGGGTTTATGGTAGTGCTGGGGGGAATTGGTTAAGATCCAGTCCATTGTGGGGCTGGATGAAGAGTTTTTGTGGAGATGGGTGGGTGGGTGCTGTGATCAATTGGTGGAAACCATGTAGGTTGATACTATGTTGAGGAGAGTCAGTAGTAAATTTGGACCAATCACTGTTGACATCTCCTAAGATTAGGGTTTCATAAGGAATAGTATGGGAAAACCAGGACAGAATGTTCTCTAGGATGGGCAGATTGGTTCCAGGAGGGATATAAATGGAAGCAACAGCAAATTTCTTATGAGGATTAAGGTGATAGTTTAATATGAGAAGTTCTGCTGGGTGGAAGTCAGGAATAGGAGAGGAGAAAGGTGAAAGGTTTAGGCTATTGGAGTAGAGGATGGCTACACTACCTCCTTTTTTTTGGAACTCTGTCAGAGCAAAAGATGTTATAACCAGGTGGGGGTAGTTCATTGTTTGTAATATGAGGTTTGAGCCAAGTTTCAGATAAGGAAAGAATGTGAGGAGGGGAAAGAGCTGTTCAGGTATGTAGTTCAGTGATTTTATTTGTTAGGCTTTGAATGTTGATTGAGTATATAGTTAGATGTTTAGATAGGGATGAGTTCAGTGTACATGTATACTTATTAGTACTTGTCTTGCAGCTACAGAGGAGCATCATCAGAACATGGCTGGGTGCCACAGAATGTGGGAGCACCTATCCTGGCAGTGGGGTGTTTATGACTTCTGTGCAAGTGTAGTGTACAACTGTGATTGTGTTTAAAGCATCTGTGTGTGGTAATTTCTTCCCATTGTGCTATTCTTTTGCAGGTCCACTTGTGTAAGAGAAGCTGGAGAGGTCATGGTCTCTTTGGGCACCACTAGTCACTGCCTTTGGTGCTGGTTCACCAGTGGTCACCAGATCTTCCCCTTAGCAGGGTGATGATGGCCTTTGAGGTGATGTGAAGGAGGTCGCTGTCTCCCTGTCAGAAGGAGAGGGGTGTTAAGCCAAGCAAACATCTGGTATATTTTACAAAAGTTGGTTGCTGCCAAGAAAAGCTGCAACTGGATGCCTGCTTTGACAACATGGAGCATTTTTTGGTATGACTGGTGGAGTTGCCTGACTGATCAGTCTGGTATCCAGCCATGCCAGAAACTGATGCCCCTTCCACGTGTGTTCTTTCCTTTGTATGTAATTTCCCTTTCCTTTTTAATTGTTTAACTCTCCCTATCACCAACTGTCCACCATGTGTATGTATGTGCCCATCCACCATCTCCCTTGCTTTATTCTGAGCCTTTCTCTCTGTTCTATGTTCCTACCCTTCTCACTTTGTCCTAACCACAGCCGTGCCTCAGTACCTTCCCCATCTGCTTGTCTTTTGTAATCTTTGCAAAAGAGGCAGTACCCCCCAAAATAAAACACCCTTCCTTCTCCCCCACCATTCATGCCTGTCTGTTTCCTTGTGCCTGCAGTTCCCCTTCCTACTTTCTTGTCTACCCCATTTCTACATCATTTATATGCTGAACAGGCTTCAAGATGGCAGGCATTAACAGCAGGATGCCTAGTGGGCATGTCAGTGTCAGTGCAAACGCACTGTACAGTGGGTAATGCCTTTATTAATGGTTTGTTTGGACCATGACTCAAACTAATTCCACAGTTATAACATCTTTTGCTCTGACAGAGTTCCAAAAAAAAGGAGGTGGTGCCATCATCCTCTACCAAGCCAAACCTAAAACTTTCTCTCCTCTCCTTCTTTTCCTGGCCTCCTAGAACTTCTCATATTAAACTATCACCTTAATCCTCATAAACCAGGTAGAAACCAGCATCAGTTTGGACTATGCCTCATGCTGTAGCACACTTCTACATGTTGCAGTTGAACAAGCATGTGCTGTACACCATTACTTCCGCAGCCCCCATGCACTTGGTTATTGAAGCTTTGGTCACAGGACTGGCAGTGAGTGTGCAGTGGTCATATGTCTCTGCAGATGAATTTCACTTTAACTATTATCTCCATTCAAATGAACCACGTGGAAATGACTTACCGCCTGAACCTACAGATAGTGTTAATTTCTACCAGACAGAGAAAGGTAGCAATTTTCTGTTAGTCATTCTGGCCATGTTTTTCTGTTTCCCTAGTCCCCCCATGAGTAGTGCATACAAATTGCATACTGTTTTTGAAAAAAAGCAGCGTAATCTGTTTTTCCTATGTTGCATACTGGCTCAGTCTAATTAGAGTAATCAGATAGCAATGCAGCTCAATCAGCATTTGTGATATGCAGCAATGCAAAAGTTAAAATGTGTACAATATGCTGTATAAAAAAGAATACAGTTCTTTTTGTAGTTCTGGTTTGCAGTTAATAAGTGAAGATGCTATTATGTTTTCAAAACCAGCTTTACATGTAGCATAAAGGCACACATTCCCAGCCTCTAATGAATGTCTGCTACTGTGCCCTGAAGTTCACTGTTAGATTTGTTTATTCCAGTTGTGTGGTTTAGTTCACTGTTAGATTTGTTTATTCCAATGTTATGTGTTTTTCTTAATAGATATACCTCTCAAATGTTCAGCCATTTTAATTCACAGAACTTCTTTGTTCTTCATGGACAGGACATTTAACATACTGGCAATGCCAATTTTAAACATAAATGCATGCATGATACCTACCTAGAGCATGACCAGAGTTTCCTGTAGTTTGACTTAAAACCTAAATTGGACAAGCATAATCATTAACAGCCAGTGATCAGGACTTGTGAGCTGCAGTACATCATTACAATTGTCACAGAGAGGATGTTAAGCAGATAAGTAATTTGACTGTTCATCAGGTAAGAGTTGATTGAACTATGAAATGAACCCAAGTCTCATTTTTATCTAAATGTCAGTACAACACCATTGTCATCCTTTTCTGTTTCCTCAGTATCTCAAAAGCATGGCAGAGCTCCACTTTAGCTGTTTCCTGCTTGCAGCTTATTTTATTTATTTATTATTTGTTTACCAGGAAAGTCCGACTTGGAACAAAGCCAATTTTCAGCGGAGGCCCAGAGAGAAATGCTCCAATGCATGTCTTTGTAACATGGGAGGAAAACAGAGCACCCGGAGAAAACCAAGTAGACTCCTCACAGAAGGCACCCCGGCCAAGAATCAAACCAGAGAACCTCTTTCTGTGAGGCGACAACACTACTGCTGCACCACTGTGCCGTCCAAACAGGGGAAAGCAGTTACCAGGCTTTTTTGCCCTTGAAAGACAGTATAATATTATTGTATGCTTCAGCACAATAAGTAGTATACCATTATGGAAACAATGGTATTTTTCTGGTGTCTTTCAGAGAGAAAAGTAAAGATACACACTTGTTTGAAAAGATATCATATTCCCTCTTCTTTGACTCCTGTGCTGAGATACAGTCAACTTTCACTTTTTGGAAGATGAGTGACTGTCTGACACAGAAAGGAAGGGGGACTGAGGGCAAAAAGGGCAATGCAGGGAGGTGTGGTTGTGAGATGCACTGACACCATAGCTCTCAACTGTCCAGATTTTTGCTTCATATTTTCATTTCATAGACAGACATTTGAGTTTCAGAATTCATATCCTCCTTGAAAATTCATAATAATGCAAAGCCTGTTATTCTGTCAACTTTCTACAATTAATTGTAAGGGCAATATTTAAAAACTGTCCCTATTTTTCACCCTTTGTCCACTCATTATTTATGGTTTTATCTAGATTTCTTGCACTAAGAGATGTTTTTTTTTTTGATTCGGCTGTCGGAACATCTCAAGTAGATGTATGCCTCCTACCAGAAGAGACAACTCAGCAAATTCTGCTACAGAATTCCTTGCAAACAGGCGTGGAAAACAGATGCTTTTTTTTTAAACACCTTTACTGAATTATCACATGTGACATAGGCAGATTTACAGTTATATAAAAGTAATCAAACTGTATTAACAAGTTCACATTTACAAACATTATACTTCACATATATTGTTATATATCATATAACCTAAGCAACATTAAATAAATTATTCACTTCCTGACCACTTTTTAAACAAGAAACATCTTTATTAAACCATCATTTACGACATAGGCAATCATACATTTATAGAAATAAAACAAACCATGCCGACCCAATCTTATTTGCAAGCATTTTACATCACAAACCATACTGACACACTCCCAGTTGCAAACATTGCACATCAAGAACCAAAGAAGTAGAAGTAACCAATAAATCACAGCAGCATGGTGTCACGGTGTTTTTATTCAACAATATACTATTGTACATTTATTACATCAACTGATGAGTATACAGTGTTTTTAGGTTTCTTTGTTTACAAGTTACACAGTTTTATTCCTAATTCGTTTGTTCTGAACTTCAATTGAATTTTTAACAATTTTTTATTATATTTTTACAATATTTATATAACATCATATATACAATGTTTTTATGAGAAATATTCAGAGAATTTAAGATTTCAAATTATTCCCCCAAATCTCAAAAGAGTATTTTATAGAGATTTCGGGTTAAACATGTTTTTTTTAAAAAAGCCAGCCTTTTAGATTTATAAATTCCAATTGTTGAATTAAATGTAATTGTTGAAGAAATTGTTGAATTAATTGTGGAACTAGTTGAACTAATAAATCAATTCTTGATTTATTGTTTAATAGGCTTCCATATAAATATAGGTGTGGAAGCACTGTGTGAACGGATTCTGAAGAGGTCTCCGATGAGGAGACGAAAGTGCTAAATCCTCGTTGTTTTTACCAATAAAACGATATTTTATTTTATATTGGACTTGTGACCCGAAACATTGTACATCACTTACAATCTACCTAATCATCTTCAGTCAAACATTACATAGCTAATTTAAGTCCAGTCTCCTTTTAAACCTCATTCCTCCCCTGTATGTATTGTTCCCACAATTCCCATTTTGTCCTGTGTAGTTTGCTCCTACACGTTTCTAAAGATCTTATTTCCATTTGCTTTATCTCTGTTATTATATTCACTTATTCTAGTATAGTTGGTTTAGATTTTGACTTCCATTTTCTGTTAACTGCTTTTTTGGCAGCCACCATAATTAGGCACAGCAAGGCCTTACCATGTCTAGGCAATTCCGATTCTATATCATAGCTCAGAAAAATCATCTCCCTCATCACAACAGTCTGCCCACCCAGCATCTCTGACAGTGCATTCAGCAGGGAAAACTTAAAGTTTGCCAACTCATTGCACTCCCAGAAAATATGTTCCCAACTGCCTCTTTCTTCCCCATCACACCTCCAACATTTGCTGTCTACCTGAAGAAAAAAATTCTCTGGAGTCTACTTGGGGTATAAAAATATCTATGTCAACATTTCCAAGAAAAATCCTAAATCTTCTATATTTTGTTCCATATTTGGGAGACATACATATTTCCTCCCATTGTTTCTTTGTGAGTTGGTTATCCAATCTTTTTTCCCCAATCCTTTGTAACCTCCTCTGATTGATTCTTATAGTTATCATGCAATATTTGATATGTTTTACTAATTATTCCTTTTTTAATGGCAGCTTCTATTCTAGATTCTAATAAAAACTCTACCAGTGCTGGTCATTTGATTAGGAGCCCCCTATTTCTTTCTCTTTGCCAGATTTTTTTCTGTTTGGTCCAGATGACATACATGTGGAAGCATGGAGGTGTTTAGGAGAGATGGCAGTGGGGTTTTTAACCAGATTGTTTAACGAAATCTTGGAAAGTGAGAGGATGCCTGAGGAGTGGAGAAGTGTATAGGTACTGATTTTTAAGAATAAGGGTGATGCACAGAGCTGTAGTAACTACAGATAGATAAAATTGATCAGCCACAGCATAAAGTTATGGGAAAGAGTAGTGGAAGCTAGGTTAAGAAGGGAGGTGATGATTAGTGAGCAGCAGTACAGTTTCATGCCAGGAAAGAGCACTACAGATGAGATGTTTTCTCTGAGGGTGTTGATGGAGAAGTATAGAAAAGGTTAAAAGGAGTCGTGATATTGTATGAGGAAGTCGGGAGTGGCAGAGAAGTATGTAAGAGTGGTACAGGATATGTACAAGGGTAGTGTGACAGTGGTGAAGTCTGTGGTAGGAGTGATAGATGCGTTCAAGGTGGAGGTGGGATTGCATCAAGGATCAGCTCTGAGCCCTTACTTATTTGCAATGGTGATGGACAGCTTGACAGACGAGATGAGACAGGAGTCCCTGTGAACTATGATGTTTGCAGAAAACATTGTGATCTGTAGCGAGAGTAGGGAGCAGGTTGAGAAGACTCTGGAGAGGTGGAGATGTGCTGCAGAGAGGAGAAGAACGAAAGTCAGCATGACTAAGAATATATGTCTATGAATGAGAGGGAGGACAGAGGAATGGTGAGGATGCAGGGAGTAGAGTTGGTGAAGGTGAATGAGTTTAAGTACTTGGGATCAACAGTTCAGAGTAATGGTGAGTGTGAAGAGAGGTGACGAAGAGAGTGCAAGCAGGGTGGAGTGGGTAGAGAAGACTGTCAGAAGTGATTTGTGACAGACAGGTACCAGTAAGAGTGAAAGGGAAGGTCTACAAGATGGTAGTGAGACCAGCTATATTATATGGGTTGGAGGCAGTGGCACTGATAAAAAGACAGGAGTCAGAGCTGGAGACAGCAGAATTAAAGATGTTAAGATTTGCATTGGGTGTAATGAGGATGGACAGGGTTAGAAATTAGTATATTAGAGGGTCAGCTCGGGTTGCACAGTTTGGAGACAAAGTCAGAGAGGCAAAATTGTGTTGGTTTGGACATGTGCTGAGCAGGGATGCTGGGTATATTGGGAGAAGGATGCTAAGGATGGAGTTATCAGGTAAGAGGAAAAGAGGAAGGCCTAAGATAAGGTTTATGGATGTGGTGAGAGAGGTCATGCAGGTGGATGATATGACACAGCAAGATGCAGAGGACAGGAAGAAATGGAAATAGATGATCCACTGTGGTGACCCATAATGGGAGCAGCAGAAAGAAGAGGAGAAAGATTTATTTCTCTTTGCCTGTACTCTGATATCAGTCCTTGATAGGGAAGACAATGTCTAACATGCAGGCCAAATAAATTATTGGCGTCTTCCCATTTTATCTATCGTTCCCTCTCCAGTTATTTGCTCGCAATGCCTTGCTTCCTTTGTCAGTTTTACCCCAATAAATTCCAGCCCCCTCTTGCCTATTGTCTATATCCCTCATTGCAGTCATCTCTATTGGCAGAATCTCCTTTCTTTGTTCTTGTGTTGGCTTAGTTCTTAGGATACTTTCTGCTGCTTTATAGACATAATATTCTGTATGATTATTGTTATTCTCCTTAAAGGCCTGCATCCAAAATCCCAGTCTCTCCTTGTTTCTTGTGCTTCCCCCTGTTTCATCATCATCCCCTTCCACTTTGAATTATTGTTTTCAGCTTGTGCTATGTATAGGAGCCTTAACTGTGTATCCTGCACTAAGGGGTTGAGAGGTAAGACTGAAACACCATACTGTAAATCATACTCGGGATATTTTACATACCACATCTGCAGTCTAATTTAATTTGAAAGTCTTACTTAATATAACAGTTCTATCCTGTAAGGGATCTCAATGGGTTCTGTAAACAAGAACACACGCAATGCATTTTAGCAAAAACGTAAACAAGACTGATTCAGCATATGACTGTGTATTATTGAATTCAAGCAGCCTTGTTAGGAAGATGGGGGACAGCAGGCAGTGATACAATAGAGAAGGTTGGACATTACTACCATTACATACACATGAGTTGGTATAGGAGGGGATGGGACTTAGTAGTATCAGTTTGTAGTATGTTCAGGAGTGAGAATGAGAGAGAGATGATAGATGCAAAAGGAGTAGTTATCTACATAAAAAGCCATCAAAGGTGAGGTTGGAGAGGAGGAGGAGTAACACCATCCAATGAAGGGTTGAGGGACTGGGCAAGGTTGCAACCTAAGGTGAGTACCTTGGCATTTAAGATGGAGAAAAGTGGCATTGCTGGTGGATCAGTATAGTGGGGCCAGCCCTTGATCTGTCAAGGAAAGTGGATGAGAGACTGGGGAAGGAATAAAGGAGGTTATACTTATTTGAATCTGTGGGAGCAAATTGGGAGATTAAAGAGATGGAGGGACTCATGATTGTTGAAATGAAGTTGCTGTTAGCCTGTAATCTTGATTTACAGCTGTGGAGAAGAGTAGTACTACAAAGAACAAAAATGATGATGTTATGGAATTTGGGGGGAGTAAACTATGCTTATCTGCAGAAGAGGATCAAAGATGAGAATATGACAGGAACAAACTATGTGAATTAGGCAGGAATGTGGTACTGGACAAGAGTTTGATGAAGAGGCTAAAAGGAAAGAGGACAGTAGCATTGCATCTACATAAGAATGTGAGGCTACTGATTAAAACAAAAGCTAGGGGTGTACAAGAAGTGAAAAGAGAAAATTGGAAAGGAGAAATAGGTGCAAAACAAGGACAAGAAATTAACAGCAGATCAACAAAAGAGGTGATAGCAGCAAAGGTGCAAGTCTGAAGGGAGATTGCAAGAGTCAAGAAGGGAACAAAAGCTTGTGTATGTATATAGCAGAAAGTAGGAAAGAAGAGATGGACTTTATTATAAATTGCTTAAAACAATAATTATATCAGTAGTATTGAACATACCATTATACTGTCTAAGTCCCCTGCTGAGCCTGAGGCTTTCATGATGAAACTCCAGCAAGTAAAACTTAGTGAAAATGCAATCCATAAAGGAGCATTTTAATTACCCAAATATAGACTTGGTAAACTGCTCAGTGTCAAATAAATATGCCCAAATGATAACTCAGTATTTGAAGTAAGGATAACACAGTGATACAGTGATTAGCATTGTCACCTGGTAGCAAGAAGTTCTCCTGTCTGGTTCCCAGCTGGGGTGTCTTCTGTGCAGAGTCTGCATGTCTTTCCTGTGTTCATGTGGATTTTCCCTGGGTGCTCTGGTTTCCTCCCACATTCCAAAGACTTGCAGTAGGTGGCTTGGTGACTTCCAAATTGTCTATAATTTTGTGTGATACAGAGGAAAGGCCCAGCAAGCTACTTTTGTTTCCATTCTTGCATAATAAACTAATTGGAAAGCGGCAGTTGTTCATGGGGTTGTTGTAGGAGTTGGTTACAACTCATAGGCTTGGATAGATGGATGCGAATAAAACAATTTGGAGTAAAGAGTGTGAAATCCAACTAGGACTGGCAGCATCTTAGGAGTCATGATGACAAACCCAGGACCTTTCTAACTGGACCCACGGTTATAACTTCTGCAGTTAATATATATCATGATACCATCATCTTTAACCTAAGGTTAAAATCAAACTTAGCCGTAAATAAATCATTCCCCAAGACTTTATCAATAGAAGTTGTGGCACAGTAAATGACATACTTAAGAAAACAGACTGGGATGCCATCCTTAATAGATCTGCTCAGGATGCGTTCAACAAGCCATACTGTATTAATAATTCCTGCATTCATGAACATATACTGAGATAAATATACAGGCAAAATTCAATCAAAAACCTTTTTTTTGGTGGAATCACAAAAATAAGTAGACATACAACAGAAAAAGGAGACATTACTTGAAAAATTTCACAAAGTACTGTAGTCTTAAAACTCAGTCAAGATTAGATAAAGTACAGAAACTAATGTTTAGATTAATAAATTGTTCAGACCTAACTAAGAACTCTGGTGTCAAAGATGAAAACAATAATATGTTCTTTAATTATATCCAAAAACTGAAGGAGAAAATTGTGAATGTAACACGTTGTCAAGAAATAATAAAGTGATCACACAGCCACAGGACATAGGAAATGTGTCATGGTGCAGAAAAGACAAGGGAAGACATTCCTTTTATAACTTAGACTTAGATGTGTTAAGCTATTGACACAAGAAAAATTAAAAAAACAAAGTCCTATGGTATCAGACAGCATACTTGGTGGTTTCCAATACAGACTTAAGAAAAACCTGACTGTAGATCAATATGTATGTATACCTTTAAGAAGCTTTCTAGGGGCTTGCACAAGTGTATAAATACTGAGCGTGTACGAGCATTATTGCCATTTTGTAATACGCTGTTGAAATGTAAGAATGTATGTCTGTGTAGTCTGTCAAGTAATCAGTTCGTTTATATTTTGTACTGCTGCTATCCATCCTGATGTGTTTCTACATAATAAAGCATATAAACGAACCCCCACCTGTTCATACTTACTTGTGAAGCAAGACGAGCTGCGGTGACTATAACTCTATCCTCCATGCTAAACAATGTTACAGTACTATGAATGCTAATTCCATGATCTTAACTCCCTGAAACTCAATTCTTCAACAATGCCATCATTTTGGTTCAAAAGCATTGTTGGGTACTTGTGCAGGTACTAAGTGCCATTTCCAGGTGTTTGCCCATTCTTCTCTTGCAGATCGACCATGGAATTAATTACATAATTTGGGGGCGCAGCCCCCCATACTGGGGGTGCAGTGGGGTTTGCCACCTAGTAAAACATACTGAAGACTGTTTTCATCCAGTCCTTTTCAGCAGGTTTAGTTTCAGGGAGTTGAGGCTCATGGAATTTGCATTCATCCACTTAATAGTGGAAGCATTAAACACATTGTTAGAATGTGGTACATCTTTAACCTGTGGCCAAAAGCTGTAGTGATGCCAGTCTACAAAGTGGGTGGCACATCAGGCCTTAACAATTAAACACCCTTCAGTCTGACCAGGTTTCTTTATAAAGTCATGGAGAGACACAATGGAACTTATTTAAAATGACACAACAGACCTACTTATATTAGATATTGAACAGTATGGATTTGCTAATGAATAATCATGTTTTTTTTATCTTGTGGCATTCTTTGACATGTTAACAGCAGCACCTGATGAAGGGCTGACAGCTCATACTGCTTAGCCTGAACTTGTGTCTTCTATTTAAGGGAATAATTGACAAAGTAAACACATTTAGTGTTAATTCATATGCAATTTAGTGGGTAAAACAATTGTAAAGCAACAGAATGCAACAAGTCAGGACTGCAGGGGGGATAACCTTTCTGTCCCAAAAAGAGTCATCAGTGGTGCTCCATAGGGTTCTGTACTATGGCCAGTTCTTTTATGGGTTCATAGATGTTTACTAGGCTAATGACCACAAGGGCCTTTTAAGCCTAGCCATGCATCCCCAAATCTCTGACAAGTTCTAATACCCTTGATAAGTGTAAGCAGGGGTTTGGGAGATGAAATATTTATAAGCTAGGGCCTGGGAGGTGAACCATTTATACATTGCCTGTGTCCATTAGAGACAGATGCCAAACCAGGGATGAATTTTCTGATGTTCTTCATGTTTCACTGTTGCAGTCATTACATTTGGGTAATCTGCTGGCAGGTTGCTCTCAGTCGGCCTGATTAACAAAGTCTTGGGTCCTGCGTCAGTTGCTGTCCCTTCTTCCATGATGTCAGGTTGTCAGGGGTATAAAACATGCAGCCGACGCCATTACATCAGTCTTTCTTGCCGCGCGGTGCCCGAAGCAGAAGCAGTTCACAAGTGCCGGTCAGCCGACTCCTGAAATTTTCGTTATCAAGTTTCAGAACCGAATTCTTCAACTAAAAGCTAAGTACCCCATTTGGGAAACTTTTTCTTGCTCCTTACCGATGCCAGTAAAAGTTAATAATTGCATTACTTGTGGGAAGCAAATACCTCATAAGGATTTTCATTTGTACTGTATTGCTTGCCTAGGCCCTGACCACAACGTACCTTGCTGTCGGTTTTGTGCTAAATTTAATCGACGCACAATTAAATGTCGGTATATTTTTGCTTCTAAATATTTTGGCTCAAGATTTAATTACCGGAAATGTTGTCAGTTAGCAATCTGACTACCGGAATACCTAAAAAATGCAAAGAAAAAGATAGAGACAGACCGTCGAGGTCCAAAACCAACGACAACGCTTATCCTAAGCCAGTCGCCAGTTCGCCGGTACTCAGTGAGGCACTTTCGCAGCCCCTGATACCCGCTACTTTTGATTTGCAGGCCTCTACTGAGACCCATTCAGAGTCCGGTATGCCGCGAGATGCTTTAAGTATTGAACCTGCGGATGTCTGTACCTTAGATGGGTCCAGAGCCGCTGTGCAGGCACCGGATTCTGAGGGTGTTTTCAGGCCTAAAGATTTGTATATTAAACCAACACTATCTTCAAAACTAAGGCCAAAATCTACTTCTATGTCTAAAAACACTGACGCTTGGGCCACGTGTACAGGCCCCAATGCCTAAAAAGCAAATGATCAAAATGGCTGAAGATTTAATTAACTTGATCAGGAGTAGCCATCCCCCTCCTGCTAAGAGGCCTAGGCAAGGCACTGACTATGAATCTTCAGATCAGGCTTCTATTTCTTCTAATTATTCTTCTGAACAGGATTTATCTATACCTACTTATGAGGACTCTGATGCAGAAGATTCCATCCCTTCTGCTTCTCCCCCTGAGGATTTCTCTTTTGGAGAAACTTTGCATACCTTAAAGGAACACTTCCACTGGGAAAGTCAGGATTTCTCTGAATCTAAAAAGAGACTTAAGGATTTTCTTCTTCTTCCTCGGCATAGGCCTTTGGCTATACCTCCTGTTCTAGACATTGTTGATGATGTTTTTTCAGAATCCAGTATGACCCCTGATTCTCTGCCTCCGGCTCCTAGTAAGCCAAACAGATACTACAGGGTTCTTGACTCCCACAAATTCCTTTTCAAAAACCCTACTGCTGATCCTGAAACCATTTCTCAGGGTCCCAGGGGCGTAAAGGCCTCTACTGCTAAAAATCCTACCCCTTCTGACAGAGATTCCAGGGCGCTGGATAGATGGGGTAAGAAGGTTTATACGTCTGCAACCTTGGTAATCAGGGCTTTAAACTGTCAATTTCATATGCTTAAATATCAACAGCATGTCATGGGTCTACTTAAACAGAAAATGATGTTGATCTCTGACTATGTGGAAAATAAAGAGTTGCAGGATTTATTACATTCAGCTGAACAAGTTGGAAAACATACTTTGCAATGTGGTTTTGATTCTTTGGAGGCCTCTTGCAGGGCTGCTGTAACTGGATCTGTGATAAGAAGGCATGCTTGGCTCAAAGAGCAAAATTTGCCTGACCATGTTAAAGCAAAATTGTTGGATAATTCTTTACAACAAGACAGTCTCTTTGGTAATAAGGCTGAAGAAGTTTTAAAAAATATGGAAGATAAAGCTAAATCTATGCAAACTGTGAAAGATTTCTTACAAGTGCAGCCACCCAGATTTAGTAGGCACTGGCCTACTAAGAACTGGTCCTTTCCAGTTCCCTTGAGAGCCACTCAAGTCAAATCCAGACATTCCAAAGGCTCCAGGTTTCAGTCACAAGGAACTTTTAGAACAAAACAATGAGGTGTCTCCACCTCCAAACCTGGAAGCAACAAGGTACCTCCCTATGGTAAACAGTCTGAATGACTTTCCTCTACAATCACCAAGCACTTACCTTTTGGCCGCCCCTTTTGAGGGGAAAGCTGGCACTTCATGCACGAAATTGGCAACTGATAACCCAGGACAAATGGGTTTTAAATATAGTATCCCAGGGATACAGATTTCATTTCCACACGTTGCCAATCCCAAACGGATGGCCAGACCTGCCCCCAAATCAGTGGGCAGAGGCTCAGAAACAAGTACTTTCCCTCCTAAACATGGTGGCTATTCAACTAGTACCAGAAGAGGAAAAGGGACAAGGTTTCTATTCAAGACTTTTCCTGGTACCCAGAAAAGACAAATCATGGCATCCAATTCTGGACTTATCCAATTCTAAATACATTTCTGGACATTCCAAAATTCAAGATGCTGACTCTTCAACAGTTACTTCCTATGCTAGGCAAAGATGCCTGGTTGGTAACTCTAGACTTAAAAGAGGCTTACCTGCATACCCCAATCAGGGAATCTTGCAGAAGATACCTCCGCTTCAAAGCAGGCTACTTGCATTACCAGTTCTCTGCACTGCCCTTTGGCTTATCTACTGTGCCCAGGGTCTATACAAAGTGCCTGGCTCCAGTAATTGCATTTTGCAGGCAAAGAAATATTCAAATATATCCATACCTGGACGATTGTCTAATTCAGGCAGAAAACAAGGACATTTTTCTAAATCATCTGGCATTTGTAAAAAGGGTTCTAACTTGTCTAGGGTACACCATAAACGAAAAGAAATCACAACTGGTACCCTCTCAAAAAATTACATTCCTGGGTGCAAGCTTGAATACAACTGCCCAGATGACTTACCTTATGCCAGAAAAGCAAATTCAATTGGTGACTTACTTCAAACGGGTGGCCACAAAAACCCTCCTATCTGCAAGACAAATTCTGCAAGCCTTGGGGTTCATGGCCTCCTGCATTCTTCTAATTCCATATGCAAGACTGTATATGAGGAAACTTCAGTGGTACTTAAAAAGTTTATGGAGTCAACATTGTCACAGCCTGGAAACAATGATTCCTATCATACCTTGCCTGCAACTAGAGTTCCAATGGTGGGCAGAGGCCTGCCACCAAAACAAAGGACTGCTATTCACTCCACCCCCTGTTGCCCAAACCCTAACTACAGATGCATCAGACTATGCTTGGGGGGCTCATAGATGCATAGATTCATAGATTAGTACTAGGCTAATTGCCCTTGTGGGCCATTTTAAACCTATCCAATTATCCCTTGTGAGACTCAAACCCTGCACCTTGTGCTTGTAAGGCAAACACCTTAACCATTAGGCCACCCTCCCAAACCCCTCATCTGGCAGGAAAGTGCATTCAGGGAAATGGAGCCCAAATCAAATGCACCTTCATATCAATCAGAAAGAGATGCTAGCTGTACAGAATGCACTGACAGCCTTCAAGGACTACCTTCATCCAGGCCAATTAATGATAAAGACAAACAACACCACAGTTATGTGGTACATAAACAAGCAGGGGGGTACACATTCCTACCCCCTTTGCAGACTGGCCATGGCATTGTGGAACATGGCCTTGACCTACCAAATACAACTACAAGCTCAATTCCTGCCAGGAAAGCTAAATACTCTGGCAGACGAACTAAGCAGAATTCTTATGGACCCACACGAATGGAAACTGGAACCACATATTTTCAACATGTTGACACGCATATGGGGGAGTCCAGACATAGATCTTTTTTCCTCATCCCAGAACTATCAGTTGGACAAATTCTGCACAAGAATTCATCACAAAAAAGCTTGGAAAGTGGATGCTCTGTCATTCAGCTGGAAAAACCTATCAGTCTATGCTTTCCCCCTCTGCCTCTGCTCTCCAAAGTTCTAATAAAAGTCATACAGGACAAACCAAAAATTATTCTGATTGCTCCAGACTGGCCTCGCCAACACTGGTACCCACTCCTGTGCAATGTGTCACACCTTCCTCCATGGCACCTGCCTCTGACACCTTACCTACTGTCTCAGCAGAACTACCAAATTCTGCACACTCAGCTCCAAACTTTGAATCTTGCAGCATGGCTAATCATCTAATTTCACCCTTGGCATCCCTCAGCAAACCTGTGATGGATGTCATTTTGGAGGCTAGAAGGCCTAGTACTAGAAAATCTTATGCTGACAAATGGAAAAGATTCCATGCCTGGAACCAATCACAAGGAATAAACACAGCAATGTCCAATATTCCTATCTTTTTCTTCCTTAAAAATCGATCTCTCTGCCATTTCAGCACATTACAATGCAGAACATCCCCTCTTCTCTCATCCTTAGCTAAAGCAGTATCTCAGAGGGGCCAAAAACTTAAGACCTCCCAGGAGAACGCCAACCCCTGCATGGGACCTAAATTTTGTTTTGGAAAAACTCACTCTCCCTCCTTTTGAGCCAGCTGCTACTGCAGATCTAAAATTTCTCTCCTAGAAAACAGCTTTCCTTTTAGCAGTCACTTCAGCTAGAAGGATTTCTGAATTACAGGCTCTTATGGCAGTGGAGCCTTTCATTATTTTTCATGCGGACAGGGTGTCTCTCAGGACCAATCCATCTTTCATGCCTAAAGTGGTATCCAGTGTGGCTCTTAATCAGACCATTCATCTGCCAACTTTCTTTCCCAATCCACAGAACAAGTGAGCAGATTCTGCATTCATTGAATGTACACAGACAACTTAGATTTTACTTAAACAGGACAATCTGAACAACTATTGGTGGCATTTGCTGTAGGGGCAGAGGGAAAGGCTGTTTCAAAGCAGACTATTTCCAAATGGATAAGCCATTGTATTCGTTTCTGCTATATGCACCATGGTAAACCTATCCCCAAGGGGATCAGATCTCATTCCACCAGGGCTGCATCTACTTCTGCAGCCTTTCTCAGAGGGGTTTCTACCAGAGACATTCTAGAAGCTGCTATCTGGAGCTCAGTTCATATGTTCACAAAACATTACCATTTACCTCTCTTCTGTAAATCCAGAGCTGGCTTTGCCACTGCTGTCCTGCAGGGCCTGATAGCTGCTCCTAATGCTCTATAAATCCATCCTCCCAACCATAGCCTTGGGAATCTACCCAAATGTAATGACTGCAACAGTGAAACACGAAGAACATAGTACAGTTGTATACACTTACCATAAATGTAGATGTTCGAATGTATTCACTGTTGCAGTCCTGGTTACCCACCCTCCAGCCCCTTGTTTTTCTCTTACTATACCTCTTCTTTCTTTTACTATGCTTAAAAGCATTTTTGGTGTATTTGCTTTTGTTTGGAGGTATATTTTTTGTGTTTTAATTTATATACATAAATATATATATATATATATATATATATATATATATATATATATATATGGGTCCCATTCAGAAGACCGAAACGCCGATTGCCCGGCTGAAATCACCGGCCAGATAACCGACAGATGCATACCGACAGGGTGATTCGCCGACAGTGGAAAGACCGACAAGGGTAACCTGCGATCGCGACCCGGTAAGTGTGCGATAGTGACGGAGGTAGGAGTGGTCAGGTAAGTGAGTTAGGGTTAGGGTGCAGGTAGGTGGAGTGTGCGATAGTGTCGGAGCTTGGGCTAGGGGTGGGTAAGTGAGTTAGGGTTAGGGTGCAGGTAGGTGAAGTGTGCGATAGTGTCGGAGCTTGGGCTAGGGGTGGGTAAGTGAGTTAGGGTTAGGGTGCAGGTAGGTGAAGTGTGCGATAGTGTCGGAGCTTGGGCTAGGGGTGGGTAAGTGAGTTAGGGTTAGGGTGCAGGTAGGTGAAGTGTGCGATAGTGTCGGACCTTAGGGTTAGGGTTTGGGTCAGGGCTAGTGTGTATGGTATGTAGTGTCGCGTGTTGTTTACGTTCCGTGTGTCGGTGATTTGGTGTTCGGTGTTTTGCGTTGTCGGGTTTGTGTCGGGTTTGTGTGTTTTCGGTTATTTGGCGTCGGTGAGTTTTGTGTCGGGGAATCGGCGTGTCGGTGTTTAGAAGTAGACCCATATATATATATATATATATATATATATATATATATATATACATACATATATATATATATATTGCTCCCCATTTGGGGGGCACCTGACATCTGGGGCAAGAAAAACTGATGTAATGGTGTCGGCTGCATGTTTTATACCCCTGACGAGCTGACGTCATGGAAGAAGGGACAGCAACCGACACAGGACCCAAGACTTTGTTAATCAGGTCGACTGAGGGCAACCTGCTGGCAGATTACCCAAATGTAATGACTGCAACAGTGAATACACTCAAACATCTACATTTATGGTAAGTGTACACAACTGTACTTTATACAGCCTACTGATTTCATGATTCCACCAGAGTGGCTTGTTTTTTTAGTAAGTTCTGTACTTCTTCCTGGTGGGTACAGCTGCCTCTAGTCAGCTGTTAACATGCTTGTACAGGGTTTTTATAAAAAGTTCTGCATAGGCAGCTGTGTTCTCAGGGTTTATGGGGTTTGAAATGTTGCCAGGTTCTCACTTAATAGCAGGGGGTTAGCCTTAGAATAGTTCCTGAATATTCCAGGTTTAGCTGGGGGTCCAGGTTTTTATTTTTACTTCAAAGGAGACCATTTTTTGGTCTGACCTTACCAGGGAAGACTTTACATTAGGGGGAGTGCAGCACTCTCCCATATTAGTGAGGACCAGATCCAGTATGGCTGCATTCCTGGTTGGCGTATTAACTGTCTGGTTCAAGGAGTCTGTGTTTACAAAATCCATGAATCTCTGTGCCTTTACTGTGGTGGTGTATAGTATTCCCAGTTAATAGTGGGGTAGTTAAAGTTGTCCATGAGTATGGTATTGGGTTGGATAGTTAGTGTTTCTAATAAGTTTAAATACATGGTGTGGGCTTCCTGGGTCATAGAGGGGGGTCTATAACTGGCAAGGAAGTGATATTCGATTTTGCCTATGGTGATTTGAACATGGAGCAGCTCAAGTGCATTATCTTGTTTGCTCAGCCTTGAGGTATATTTATTTTTGATGTAAATAGAGACACCTCCACTATTAATCCCCGTCTGTGTAGTAGCTGGTTTAAATGTGTGGAAGGCATTATAACCTTGCACTGTTGGTGTACTCTCTGCAGCTTTAAACCATGTCTCAATGGCTGCACAGACATCAGCATTCTCTAGGGTGAAGAGAGCTTCTAGGGAGTGGAGTTTTCTGTTTAGACTCCTAACATTGAGCAGTAATGCCTTTAGATTTTCTTGGTTTTGATTTGCTATGTCGGAAGTACTTTTGGTTTGGCATTGCCTAAAGAAGACACTATGGGGGAAGACAGTGTTTTAGCTAATATTTGAAAGCCTAGAGGGGGAGAGGTGCAGACCATCCCTGATAAAGCAGTGTAGTCTGCTGACCATCATCTTCTAAGCTGACAAATATTGCACCCCCTTAGAATGACACCAGAAACCAAGCCAATTATTAGTCAGTCATCTTTTGTTTGTATTGTGGCATCATCCTTGGAGAAGGTAAAATGCTGTTCAGTGCTAGGCTCGTACCAGCCTGAGACATATATTGTGAGAGCTCTATGATGTCTCTCTTTGTACAATGCTTGTTTGCTTCTTCTCTCACCAGAAGCAAAACATTAGCACTAATCCCAAGATGAGAAGCAGGCCACAGCCTGTTTGGTGGTCCACTGTATTGTCCCAGATGATGCAAGGGTCTGTAGGCTAGTTGTAGCCTTTTCTTTGTAGATGCCTTTATTAGCAAACAGACCAATCAGGACCGTTAAGCACAGACTCTCACTGTCCAACCAGAAGCAGCCAGGAATCAATGCACTCTGCTCTTTCTCTCACCAGAAGCAGAATATAAGCACAAATTCAAAGCTGTCATCTATGAAGTAGTTATTAGGCTTTCTGGTGATCAGCAGCCTCCAGGAAATATTGCCCCTGTGCTCCTTCTCTCATCAAGAGAAAACAGAAGCACTAATCCCAAGATGACTACTGAGAGGCAGCATGTGGGCTGTCCAATGAGTGGTGGTCTTGCAATAGATGTTTAAAGGTAAGATGAAAAAATGGGTTAATATTATAAACTCTGCAGTGCGCACTAAGTAGTTAGATATGAAAAAGGTGGTAACTAACTATCTAAATGAAGAACCACTAATTGTAAAAGAGCAAGAGAGATTAGAAAGGGGTGGGCACTTTTATTTTCAGCTCTATAGAATACAGTGGGCTGGCCAATAAATTTAAACCGTTGAAGGAGAATGATTTCCCAGAAATGATAATTTTGTGCTTACTCACAACAGCCAGTGAAAGGAGACAGGGAAAGAAATGTGTGGTCAAATTAACATAATGGGCAGGCAATTAGAAAGACAGTTGTGTTTAAGAACACAACAGCAACAGAGTGGGAGGGTGGGAAAATTCTGTGTGACTTACAAGAGACACAGCTGTGGTCTCTTTACAAGTCTCAATATGCAATTTAAAGCAGAATACAAGTACAACACAGTGTAAAGAAAACAAATCACAGTATACAAAATAGAAGAAGGCAGTAAAGTAATACAAAATACAAGAAATCAAAAGCAAATGAACCTTTCCCTCACAGCAAGTCGAGTCAAAGTCTTGGTGAGCTTTTCCAGTAAAGCTTTGAAATTTTTTATTTCACCCCTTAAATAGAAGATTTAGTTCCTAGCTCCACTCCTCTCTTCACATATAATTAACCTTAACTAACCTGTTCTGACTTCTGTGTGACTCCTTAATTGACCTGTTCTAATGTGTGACTCACAAGAGACCCAGTCGTGGTCTCTTTTGAGACAATTCTTCACATATATGCAAGTGAGGAATGTGCTGTTGATAAGCAGATATACCAATGACTCCAAGGTGGGTTACATACTTACTACAGGATGGTCAGAAAAATGAACACACATTGCACTGTAGTAATGACTTCACCCTTAATGTCAGTAAATGTAACACTGAAATTTGGCAGAATGGACTCAAATTATGAGTGCATAATAAGTGGTCAATTCATGAAATATAAAACATCATTAAAAAGATATGGGCAGTAATAGACAGCAGTTTAAGATCCCTGATGTCTA
The DNA here is from genome assembly GCF_019279795.1 of Protopterus annectens. Lineage (NCBI taxonomy): Eukaryota > Metazoa > Chordata > Ceratodontiformes > Protopteridae > Protopterus > Protopterus annectens. The sequence goes on along the minus strand of NC_056745.1, from coordinate 424,077,286 downwards.
CAATGTCAAGATATTACAGAGACTTCTTGAAAAACGTCATACCCATGGCTGCAATAGAGGTGATATCCACCACAGCAGTTTAAATGTCAAGCTGGAAACTTAATGGGAGGAGTAATATCACAAGAAACGAGGCCTGGCATTTCTAAAATATATGATAAAATGTTCCTGTTTTTCCTGTCCAAGGTCTGAGGGAGGACAGCAATTTAATATTTGCCCAAGATAAAATTTCTGATCAAAGAAAAGTGGTATGCGATGAAGTTCAGATTCACAATGACCAACTTTTTGCAATTCATTTATGATCTACAAAGGTTCTGTACTACTTTTAACAGGGGGAGGGGGGGTTGACATTACTACTTCTACTGTGAACTTTTCTGAAATACTTTTAGATGTTCGGAAATTGGTAAGAAAGTTACATTTAAAATATTGTTTTACTTCACATCACAAGGTCTCTGTCAATCCTTTGAACATTTCATACCCCCTTGATGATGATATTATACCAGCTCATTTTAAGGATTACAGTACTTTTACTCCCCCACTTGTAAGGTCTTATAATTTAGTAAAAAAGGGATTTATCTAAGAATTTTGATAAACGAAGGAAATGCAGATGTAAATTTAATTTGATGAAACTGGAATGGGAAATTTCAAACTGTTTATCCATTTATGAAGAAACTGGCATTAAACCAGCCAATAAAGGGGGTAATATTGTTACCACGCCAGTTATGTCTTTTGAATAGCATCTGTGAATGCATCAGGATTTTTAGAATGTCATGCCAAAAGGCTAGACAGAGTGTAGCCGAGCTTTTAGACAACAATTTTGGTAAGGGCTATCTTGAGGACAGAAATGCCTTTAAGTTGTTGGTCAGGAACCCCTGAAACCCCCTTTTTTATTGTATACTAAAGGTATATAAAGACATTAGACATCCCCCTGGGAGATTTATAGTCTTGGGTATTGGGGGTCCTTTGGAAGGTGCTAGCTTTATGTGGGCAGAAACTAGTAGCCTTTAATAAAGACTCTTTTGTCTTACATGTATGGAACAGTTTTCATTTTTGACTGGGTAAAGGCAGTTATCTGGCAGAAGAACCACTGTTTTATAACCATGAATGAAACCATCTTTTACATGGATATTGAAAATAACAGGAGTATACATGACATGTTTCATCACTGTGGTAATTTAATGAAGTCAAACTTTATTGAGAAATGAGATGAATTTCACTTGCATAACATTTTCTTCACCAAAAGTACAACTAAGGTGCAAACTTTTAATGAAGTGGTTTGACTCTACGTTTATGTATAATAAAGTGTATTATGTGGAAAATGTTTTTTAAACAAGAAACATCTTTATTAAATTATCACTTTTGACATTGGCAATCATACATTTATATAAATGAAAACAAACCATGTTGACAGAATCTTAGTTGCAAGCATTTTATATCACAAACCATATTGACATAATTTTAGTGGGTACATATTATAAAACCAAAAAGACTTTACAGTGAACGCTCACATGAGCGAAAATGCCGGTAATTGAAGTTACTATTGTGGGGGGCTACATCCCCCACACCCCCCACTAAATATATATTATATATATTCTAACTCCGAGGTCACACTACAGTGAGGAAAGGGCAAATATCCCACTCCTCACTGTAATACGACCCCACAATCACAGTTTCGAATCCCAGCATTTTCGCTCATGTGAGCATTCACGCTAAAGTCTTTTTGTGCATCTAATATAGACCCAATTTTAGTTACAAGCATTATACATCACTTATAATCTACCCAATCATTGTCAGATAGCACATTCATATCCTGCCTTCTTTTAAACCTCTTTCCTCCCCTGTATGTATTGTTCCCACAATTCCCATTTTTCCTATGTAATTTGTTCCTTCCTTTTTCTAAACATCTTAATTCCAGTGGTTTTATTTCTGTTACTGTATTTCCATTTTCTAGTAATTGATTTTGTGGCAGCCACAATAATTAGACTCAGCAAGGCCTTACTATGTCTAGGCAATTCTGATTCTGTACCATAGCTCATAAAAATTATCTCCCTAGAAACACCAATCCACCATAATTAGACTCAGCAAGGCCTTACTATGTCTAGGCAATTCTGATTCTTTACCATAGCTCATAAAAATTATCTCCCTAGAAACACCAATTTGCTTACCCAGTATCTCTGACAGAGTTGCCTGCAGGGAATCTTAAAGGCCGCCAACTAATTACACTCCCAGAAAATATGTTCCCAGTTACCTCTTTCTTCCCCATCACACCTCTAACATTTACTGTCTAACTGAGGAAAAATTCTCTGGAGTCTACTAGGCCAAAATCCTAAATCTTCTAGATTTTGTTGCATATTTGAGAGACATACATATATCCACCCCTTGTTTCTTTGAAAATTTCTTATCCAGTCTCTTTTCTCAATCCTTTCTAACCTTCTCTGATTGATTCTTATAGTTATCATGCAATATTTTTATGCCCTACTAATTATTCCTTTTTTTAAAAGCAGCAGCTTCTCTTCTAGAGTCTACTAAAATGTCTTGTTGTATCTTGTTGTATCTTTCGGCTTTTCCCGGTTAGGGGTCGCCACAGCGGAACTCCGGTCCGCTAATGATTGGCAGTAGATTTTTACGTACTGAGTTGCCAGCTCTGACGCACAACCTTCAACGAAGGTACGCCCATTCACGCATGTCTCCACACAGAAGACGCTTTAGCTGAGAATCGAACAGGACAACGTCATACTGTGCCAGTGCTAATCTTTCTTTTAGGCAACCCCCTATTTATTTCTCTTTGCTATACTCCGATATCAATCCTTGATAGGTAAGGTAATCACTAATATCCAGTCCAAATAAATTCTTGGTGTTCCGTATTGCAAATGTATAAAATGTCTTTTTTTTTATGTTAAAGGAGACATTTGGATTTTTTGGCAATTTGTTGCTATATTACAAAATAATGAGTGTGGGATTTCCTTCATTATGTACATATAGTAAAAATAAGATCTAGTTCTTGGGCATCAAACTATCTATTGAGAATAGCAAAGCACAGACCATCCTCCATAGGAAGCATATAGCTGACAGCTATTTCTTAAATACTGATAATTTTCTCCCAGACCATTTTGTGACATAAGAAATATGTTCTTATGTGAAAGCGTTTAAGAGGGTGGATGATGATATTAATATGGACATTGCAGGCTGGAGGTTACTTCCTGGATCTACTTGATTCATCTCAGAAAGGTGGAAGTTCCTTTCATTCAAAGTATCCAGTGAAATCAGCCATCCATTTTTGTCTCCTATAATAGTATGCATTTTTGTTAGTAGGTATGCTGCTCAGATACATTAAACTTTTGAAAATAACTTAAAACAATGGAATATTTTATCTAGAAATGAGGCACTGAAGCATGAACTTAGTGAAACTGTGAAGAGTTCTTATAAGAACACCCGTGGTCTTTACGTTAGTCTTGTTCACAGAACACATTCAAGTCTATGGCGGTTTTTTTTTGTGTACAGTTAAGACTCATAGCTCCATATGGCATCCAGACCTTTTTTGTGTGTGTGACTTATTTTACTAAGTGACCTATCAGCTAATAATAGACAATATTAGAAGGCACCCGGTGTTATTAACAAAATTACATTAAGATTATTAATCTAGGATGTCCTGCAGTAGAGAAATTAATCAGTGTTTGCCACTTATTAGTCATATTCTCATATTTAAGTTCATGTTTTCATAACTGAGACACCTACATGCTATTGAAAGGCATGATATGAAATGCTGTGGTAGGAGACAGGCGAATGCATTGTCAGTGTCCATTTATATTACAATATACCTAATATATTGCTAATTGTTTGTCAGTACTTATAAAAATAAGCAATATTATTGTATATATTAATACTTAAAAAAACAAGTGACTTACAAACTATTACATGCCACTAGGTGAAAACTAAGATGTTGTTGAAGAAAACTTTCTTTGATATTTGCACTGTAAACTACACAACTTGACAGATATTTAGTGTTATTTATATTGTGAATTATGCAATTAAGCATATGTTTTCATATTTCTGTAAATATCTCAATAAACATGCACTCATAGAGTAATTTCTTGCTGTCGTGTAAGAACTTATTTATGTCTGATTATCAAAAATGCTCTAACAATATATATTTAGGTTATAGAGTTTTGAAGGTATGATAATTTATAAAATGTTAGCATCAAATATCATTCTAAGTTTGGGTACATTATATTATGTTATATCATATTATATTATATTATATTATATTATATTATATTATATTATATTATATTATATTATACCCAAAGAAACGGATAGTGCCAAAAAAAAACAATAAAACTGAAAACAAGCACCTTGAATCAAAGGTGGCAACCGGCTTTAATAATAAATAACGATATTACACGAATATTCGGCTTAGTCAGAGCCAGTACAGTACAAAAATACACACAAGTAAACAGTAATTAACGTTCACAATAAGAATCCCGTTTTCGTCTACAACTTCATCAGATACTACAATCCATAAGAAAATATGACTTATGAAAAACTATTAAGTATTTTAAAAGTTTTTTAAAAAAGTGCATTTTAGTAGAGTTACTTGATTTTATCAATAGAGGGAATTATTAGAATGTTATTTAAGATATTATACACTTACAATTATATATTTATTGTACTATAGTTTTAACAAACAAGTATATTTTATCAGATAGGGACATTGAAAATAGTTTTATTAGTTTATTATGTGAATTCATGTTGTACAAGTTTTTATGTAGTGTGGATTGTCTTTTTTAAAATTTTTTAAATTTTGAATGTGCAAGACAATTGATTATATAACCAATTAGGCAACGCATTCTATTGGGCAAAAGTTAATTAAGGAATCTTTAAAATCTCAGAGGGTTGTTTTATAGGGTATCTGATGAAGTTGTAGACAAAAACGGGATTCTTATTGTGAACGTTAATTACTGTTTACTTGTGTGCATTTTTGTACTGTACTGGCTCTGACTAAGCCGAATATTCGTGTAATTCGTTATTTATTATTAAAGCCGGTTGCCACCTTTGATTCAAGGTGCTTGTTTTCAGTATTATATTATATTATATTATATTTTATGTTATATTACAGTATTTATAGCAAGACTGTGAATGTACTGACTACTGTAGCTGTAAATAATACTTTTTATTGATAACATTGCTATTTGTACAGTTTTAATAAGTTTCATTGTTCACAAAATATTTACATTTGCTTATCATCAGCTATTTAAGCTATTTTTCAAAAAATGCTGTGAATTGCAAGGATGTGTATAGGCTGCTAGAGGTGTGACATTCCACACCGTATAGGTGTTAATGTTCAGAAACAGAAGAGACATAAGGTGAAACTCTGGATGAGGTTGTTTGTCCATAAAGTTCCATGTGTTATTACAGGGATTTAAGCAGAGTTCATGCAGATTATACATAATCGAGTCCATTTACATTGTCAAACTGTACAGGTACTTTACTACTTAAGATATCTTTGCCTGAAAGTTTACTTTGTGCAAACATCAAAAAAAGTGAGACTGTATATTATATAACATTTGAAAGATATTCATAATAAATGTAATGTGACTTCTGTGCAGAATATTTTAATCTGGTTCATGAGAGGAGCAGTCAAGGTCTAGTGTTTTCATTTCACATAAGACACTGAGAGGACATCTTTATAATGATATCTCTTACCTCCTTTGTAAAAATGAGGCTGAATTCATATTTCAGCTTAGTACTCTGTAGGCAAGAGGACTCAGTAATGAGCAATGTATGAGGTAGTCATTATAAAAGAGTTAATGAAAGCATTTATAATTAATAAGGTATGAAAAGTACAATTGTACATGAATAGAAAGATCAAAGAATTTGAAAAATTGAACTATTCAAAAAGGTTTCAGGAAATACTGTTATATTTGTTTCTTATAGGTTACCAAGAGCTGACCTCTGCTTGATGTACAAGGGAGTGTCTGATCCATTTCTTTGAAAATATATGCCTAAAACAGATCACTAAGGAAGTTAACTCCAGACTGGGGAGCATAACACTAAAATTAATTATCTAGCATAGAAAAAATTACCACACACATTATACAAGAATTTCTAAGATTATGGAAAAATTTTAGCCTTACAGTTAAGAATGGAATATGCTTAAACTTACAGTTAAAAGTCAGTTATTAGCTCCATTCAAAATAATCTTCACATAAATATTGGAAGTAGAAAACATCAGCATGAGGTTATGGCAGTCAAGCTTCTTGAAGGCCAGTAGATCGTAAGCCACATAATCTAACCTATTAGTCCATAGTAAGAGAAGAGATGTCAAGATCATGACTTGTTAAGTATTTCCACACCAGGTAGATTGATTGCTGACACTGAAGAGCATCATAAGGGTGGATACTCTCAAATGTGCCTTTCTTCAAATGAGATGGCCCCACTTGCTTGAGTTGGTGGTAGCTCAGGTAGATGTGAAAGATCCCATGGCACCTATCAAAAAGAGTAGGAGATGTTTTGAGATGCCTTGGCCAAATTTCCCTTACTAGTACAAAAGCCACCTCGGGTCTACCCAGAAGATATGCTACTAACCTAGTGGGACTTAGCCAGTCAACAAATAATAAGTAAAAAAAAATAATAAATATTTAAGGAATAGAGGCTAGGCCCAGTCTTTTTGCTGACAACACAAAGATTGATGCACAGGTAAAAGATGGAGGGAAGAGTCTAAGGAAAGCCTAGGAAAAAAGGTGACCATGTGGGAAGAAGACAGCTCTTGAAACCTATTGCAGCCAGCTATTACTTGGGTCACAACAATTCTCGTGTGAAGTATAAAGTGAGGAAGAGGAACTGTTGGCAGCAAAGCAAGAAATGGATTTAGGGATTTTGATCATATCTGGAATGGACTGTCAAGATCACATGAGAGGGTCTTAATAACAGTGAACAGAAATGATAAGTTGGAAAATGTGGAGCACAGACTTCAGATGCAGAAACGTAGTGCCACTCGTCTACCATGCCATGGTCAGGTTCCATCTTGAGAAGTGCACATAGTTTTGAAGGCATGTGAAGAGGGGGATATCAAGATGCAAGGAGTCCAGATGAAAACCACCAGAAAATTATACTGAATGGAGGTGAAAGGCCATCACTAGCAACTAGCATGCTTCTCAACTGTCCAGATTTTCACAGAATGTCCAGATTTCTGGCTCATATTTTAGGTCTGTTTCTCATACAATTTGTGTTTTTTGGGCAAATCATTGAGATGATCTAAGGCTGAAGTCATTAAATAATGACATACATTTGAGTTTCAGACTTCAAATCCTTCAGAAAATGTATGCTAAAACAAACTCTGTTACTCTAGCAACTTTCTAAGTTTATAAAAGCAGTATTTAAAATATGTCCCTATTTTTGGGCCTTTGTCCCCCCATATTGTTGGGCTTTGTCCAGATTTCTTGCACTAAGAGGTTGAGTGGAATGGCGACTAGTATAGAAAGAGCTCTTCTTTCTAGAGATTAGAAGAGCTAGAGGTACATGATATGGGTGCACAATCACATGAGGAGATGCAATGGGATCATCCTGAGTAAGGAGGGAGGGGGTGGGGAAGGGCAGGCACAGGCAGTAGAGTATAGGGACCAAATACTCCATGGATCTGCCAGAGTAATCAGTGAAAAGGTTGTAGACTAATGAAATGGACTATCAAAATGGGTGATGAAGAGAGAATCATTTTCAAGAGGACAGGGGGCAAGGTGGAGAGGGTGATTGGAAAGAAGAGATGGAAGGGAGATGTTAAGTACATTTAAAGGGCAAATTAGATATGCTAACTATCTCCCTCTCCCCTCAATTAAATGTCGTATAATGTAACATAGGGTAGATGAGAGGAATTCTAAGCCCATGGCTGGCACCTACTTGAATGATAAAAGGCACTTTACGTCTGTGTTTGTCTGTGTGTCATTGATTACTTAGGTCTTTTGTGTTTAAGTACTTACTATGTTTCATGCATGCTTAAACTGTTTGAATATTTTTCTAAAAATTTTGGAGGGCTTCTGACTTTTCTGTATATCTTAATTGTATATGTACCATCTGAGACCCAGTAATCAGAAATCTTTTTTCAGGCCCAGCCAGCAGTACCCAGAAACAATGACCTTGTTAAGTGTCTTGTAGAGTCATACAGTACACACAGTATAAAAATGGAGAGTTTTTATGGACTGTTTATGGAATGATCATTGTAGATTTCTTCAGCTGTAAGCCTGACACACGGACAACAGCAAATGTATGTGCATTGATTGTCAACCAGCATGTGCTTGAGAGGTAGGAGGAAAGCAGAGGTCATGGAGGAGGAGACCCACTAGGATGCTGTAAGAAAATGTAATATTCAGAGAGGAGACAACAAGTCAGGAATGCACCCCAGACTCTGGAAATTTGAGGCAGAAACACTGACTGCTATGTATCACACTGCACAGTTTAATCCAATACTAACAGATAAGTGCCTTAGAATAGCAGAACCTTATTGTCCTATTATTGCTTTTATAGCCTGAGTAGACTACTTCTGAGTCTTTAATACTGTGATGAGATGAGAACTGCTGAAGTATGCACGTCTGCATTCATGTGTGTGTGTGTGTGTGTGTGTGTGTGTGTGTGTGTGTGTGTGTGTGTGTGTGTGTGTGTGTGTGTGTGTGTGGGTGTGGGTGTGTGTTTGGATATTCTAGGGCTGCTCTAAGCTCAAACCATATATGGCCACTTCAAGCTTGTGTACCAACTCCAACACTGTATGATCTATTTTAGGTTATATAATGTAACAGATGGAATATTAGTATACCCAGCTTCTCTTGCCCATATGTCATTTCATTAGTGTTTGGCAAAATACAAGTTTTAAACCAATGTTTTGGCAAATAGGTTTGTTGGAGAGTAAGCAGCTTCCCATGTGTATGTAGTTAATATTTTCTCATTGATGGCAGTAAGTATTTGAATACCATAGTTAATGGGAGCACCAAAGGCTTGGCAAGTGGAACTACAGAACCGGCAGAGGAAAGAGCACAGGAAATGGCATTAGCATGTAGAGAGTTGGGATGCGCATTGGCCTTTTTGGAGATATTACTGGTGTCAAGTGCAAGAACAACACGATCAGGGAAGATCCAAGACCACAATACCTGGCACAAAAGGAGGACTGATGAGCAGGGCTTTGAACTAGAGGGTGAAGTGGGGAAGGCAGAGTATTTTTCCCCTTCTTGACTAGTTGCTGCAGCTCTAACTTGGCCTACTTTCCCTTATATTTGGAGAATCCTTTCTTTCCTGTCCTTATTCATTCTGTTGACATTTGGACTGACTGAAACAGCCTTGCTTGAATCCAAAATGCAGAGGTACATCAGGATGATTATGTGGTTAAATGAGATAGAATGGATGTGCGGAGCAAGCTGATAAGAGGATAAAAATGGGCAGTTGGAGGAACTCAGATAAACAGACAAAGACACAATAGGAATAATCAGAGAAGGCAGTAGAACAGACAGAAAGATGTGTTAAAAGGTCTGTGAAGCAAGTTGTAAAAAAAAAAAGAAAAGAGTGGAAATAGGGCAGGAAACTGGGCAGATAACTGTCAGGAAATGTTAAGGTCATATTGTATAATGCCAGGATTTATAGGCAAGAAAATGCAGCAGTTTCAGACAGTGGCATAGACAGTGGAAACAGACACTGGACAAAGTATGAAATGGGCTGGGATGTAGGTATCCCAGGATATCCATAGCAAGATGGAAAGGGGAATATGAATAGAGAGTGACAAGGTGGCATAATGCTTAAGGTCTTCAACCTCCCATGCACAAGTTACCACGCCTGTTTGGAGTTTGCATGTTCACTCCCTGTGCATCTATGGGACTCCTCCCACAAATTCTATATGGCGCTGTATAGGGGGAAGAGTTGTATAGACCAACTGCTTTGGGCATCTACTGTTGTGCACAGTATCCTCAGGATAGGAGAACATGGATCACAGACTGCCCTCTCGTGGCAGGGCTAGCTACTCAGTGGTGTAAAATATGGCTCTAGTTGATTCAGTTATGTTGACGAATGTTGCCAAAATAGGCATGGATAGTTACCGGTGATAAGTGGGTTCAGGACCTGGCCTACTCTGACCTATGCCAGAGATCCATGCAAATGTGTGGAGGGGTGTATGTGTCCCTATTGGCCTGTGTGTGCAAGCCATAAATCCCAGCAGCCCTGGGTCAATAAGCTAGTGACCGGCCGGTGTCTAGTTGCCCATCCTGGGTTAACCTGGATAGCTCTGTTGAGCGAAAGCTGGATGTAAAACCAATTAACCTGCCAAACATGAACTGAGAATTGCTCTACTTAATGTGGGTTTGCTGACAGGATGCAGCTTGGAAGTGTATGACATGATGATACAGAGGAGGCTGGACATCCTATGTATCCAAGAGACAAGATGGAAGGGCAGTGCATCAAAGCCACTTGGCTTGGGATCCAGAGTCTACAACTCAGGAGGAGGACAGGCTAGAAATGGTGTGGAAATTGTGGTGAGAGAGAGGCTTCAGAAGGCAGTGAGGGATATCATCAGAATTAGTGACAGACTCATGTCAGTCAGACTCCAGTGTAATGATAGAGCAGTATTCATAATGTCTGACTATGCCCCACAGCAGGGTTGTGAGAGTGAGGAAAAGAGTGCATTCAGGCAGCAGTTGATAATCGGAGACTTGAATGCACCTCTCCGGACAGAATGAACAGGATATGAGAATTGCCTGGGTCCTCATGGGTGGGGCAACAGCAATAAAGAAGGAGAGATCATTCTAGACTTCCGTCTGGCAAATGCCTTGATAGTGGTCAACACATGGCTCAGAAAGAGAGACAGTCACAAGATTACGTACAAGAGTGGTCAACAGACAACTCAGGTAGACTTCTTTCTAGTAAGAAAAGGGTACTAGGGTAGAATCAATGATTGCAAAGTCATCCCCAGTGAAATAGTCAGCCCACAGCATAAACCTCTGGTTGCCACAATCAGCTGCAAGCAGTGGTCAGAAAAGGCTCTAAGGTCAACAGAGACCAGGCTGAAGACCTGGAAGTTGACCAGAGAGAAGGTACAACAGTTCAAGGAATTACTCAGGGCTTTAGCACCCCAAGAAGATGAGGAAATAGGTGGAGATGAAAAAGAATGGCAGCACCTCAAAACAGCATGTGTGAGGACTACAGAACAGATATGTGGCCGAGCCAGGTATGGAAATAAGGTACATAAGGAAAGCTGGTAATGGAATGCAGAAGTCCAGGAAGTCAGAAAGAAGAAGTGTTGGAAAAAGTGGGAGAAATAAAATACTGACCAGGCTAGAAAGGAATACTAGTTAGCTAATAAAGAAGCTAAGAAAAGAGTTGCAGTAGCAAAGAACAGGGAATTGGAGGCACTCTATCAGCTTCAGGAAAGTGACTGAGTAGGTGGCACAAAGTAACTACATCAGGTTGCAAGGCAAAGACATAAAAATAAAGAAGATACTCAGATGCCTTTCATAAGGGATACCAGCAACAACTTGCTCATCAGTCCTCAAGACATCAAAGGCAGATAGAAGGAGTATTTCCAGTAGCTTCTGAATGAAGAAAACCCCACAGAAGCTGTACTGCCCAGAAACAGCCTACGATGAGAGAAGAAAAGGAGCCCACCCTAGAGGAAGTAAGAACAGCACTAAGGAAAATTAAATCAGAGAAAGCAGCAGGTTCAGATGAGGTCACAACAGATATGATAAAGATGCTGGGTGAGATAGGAGAGAAATGGCTTCTGAGAGTACTCAATAGCAGTGTGGAGAGAAAGGCATATTCCAGATGATTGGAGAATAAGCATACTTGTGCCAGTGTACGAGAAAAAAAGGGGACATTCACAACTGTGGGCAGTACAGAGGTATCAAATGCCTGTCACATTCCATGAAAGTTTAGGACAGGATGATTGGTAAATGGATATGCAGAGTAGTAGAATGTAAGATGGGAGATCAGCAGTTCAGATTCAGATCAGGATGCAGCACAACTGAACTGATGTTTGCAGTGAGGCAGATAGCTGAGAAGAAGATAGAGATGAGGAGAGTCCAACTGGGCATTCCTAGACTTGGAGAAAGCATATATAACAAGGTCCCAAGAAAGCTAATTTGGGAAATACTACGGTGGTACGAAGTCTCAGAAACATTGTAGAATTAGTGCAGACTATGTACAAGGACCTAATGATTCAAGTATGAACAGTGTTTGGTCTCGCAGAGGGGTTTCCAGTGGGAGTGGGTGTGTGCCAGGGTTTAGCTCTGAGCCTACTGCTTTTCATACTGGTGATAGACTACATTACCAAACAGGTTGGAGGGGACAGATCAACAAAGTTGCTGTATGAAGATAATGTGGCATTGCAGGCAGACTGTGAGCAAGAACTTCAACAAAGGATAAGGGAGTGGAATGCAAAACTGAAGACACACTGGATGAAACTAAGCACATATAAGACAGTGGTAATGGCAGCAAATTGGGAAAATCAGAAGAAGCTGAGAACTGAGTTAGAAGAAAAGATAGTGGAACAGGTAAATAGTTTCAAGTATCTGTGAAGGGTGGTTGAGGAGAAGGAAAGTCTGAATGAAGAGGTTGGAGATAGAATCAGTGGGAGTGCAGCCAACTGGCATAGAGTCTCAGAAGAATGCCAAAAAAGCTGAAAAGTAAGGTGTACAAGACAGTATTGTGAGCAGTACTACTGTATGGTACAGAAACCTAGGTAGTAAAGGCAGAGCAGATGAGGAAGTTACAGGTGGTGGAAATCAAGTGCCTGAGAAGAGTGGTAGGATGCACACTGTGGGATAGATGAAGAAATGAGGACATAAGAACAGTAGCCAAAGTAGCTCCAATTGCAGAAAAGATCAAACAGAAGAGATTACTGTGGTTCGGGCACATGTGCAGAAAAGCACATGACAATCTTTTGAAGAAGATTTGGGGTAGACAGGAAGAAGATAAGAGGAAATGAGGACTTCCAGTAAAGAGGTGGCTGGATTGTGTGTAAGAAGATCTGCGACAGTCAAGCATGAGTGTCGAAGAAGTCAGGAGCGTGGCACTAAATAGAGAGAGATGGCAACAGTTAACATAACACCCTGACCCCATGTAGAAAATGGGAAAAAGAGGGATGATGATGATGATGATGATGTAGAGAAAGCAGTTTGTATTAGGCATAACTTATAAGATTGCTTGAAGATAGAGGGTCACAGCAAGGAAGATAGTTAACTCAAATACTATCAAAAGCTAGCAGCCTAGCTGTCAGACTTGAGGGAAGAAAGGGTGAGAGCTAGTGGTTAGGTGCAATTTATTGACCACTAGATGCTAAAATAGAGGATAGTTAATAGATAAAGGAATTATTGATGTTTTTGGGGTATGAAAAGTAAATTTGTTTTAATGGGAGACTAAATCCCCTAGGAACAGAAACATACTGGTGCATTTCTCTATCCAAACCACAGAGAAGAAGGAAGTAATGTATTCGGCCAAATACTAGGCCAAAAAAGATTCACCTAGTATAGGTAGGTACAGGGATGGGTAGAATACTGAACATTGTTCTTAGCATGCATGATGAAGGTTAAGACCTAGAAGTAAAAGCACCCCGACCAATAAAGACCATCTTACATTCCATGGATGTACACCAGGGAATCAGATATTACCTAGATAGGACAAAGATCCCTAATAGGGCAGATCAACTACTAGTGGCCTTTGCTGAAGGAAAACAATGCAGACCCATCTCTAAACATACCATCGCAAAATGAACATCCAAGTGCATTACTTTCTGTTAAGCCCATCATGGTAGCCATTACCAACTTATGTCAGTCCTCACTCCACCAGACAAAGAGCAACCACCACTGCTTTTTTTAAAGGTATCTCTACATAGGCTATCCTGGAAGCTGACACATGGACATCTGTCCACACCTTTACGAAACATTACTATTTAAGCAACACCTCTAGGGCTAGGGCAGTTTTGCTACTGCCATCCTACAGAACCTGCTCTCTCAGGAGCCACCATACAACCTGCCACCCTACTTCTATTTTTGGGAGTCCTCCTAAGAATCAGTACTGCAATATTGACTATGAAGAATGTAGTCCAGATCACACATCAGCATCACACCCCCCACACTTCTACTACTACCCCATGGTTGGAACATTCCCTTATCCCTGTATTAATCTATGACCTCTGGTAGGGTCATGCTGTCCTTGGGCATCAGACTGCTGCTTACTGCCTAGAAAGACCTGAAGATGATGCTAGTCATCACCCTTCTTTATCCTGTCATCAAGATGTTGGTTTTTGGGCATCTATCTACTAGGGATGATGTAAAGACTCTGGAAACTGGTCCAGTCACAGGCTTCTACATGGCAGGAAGACACATGAATCAGTACTGCAACACTGATCTACTCAAACATCTGCATTTATGGCAAGTGTGACCCAAATGTACTTTAATCTTCAGCCCAACAAGGAATGCTAATTTTTGATAGTTTCATAGTACTAACAATATCTTCTTTATTTATGATTATGGAAAGAAATTAAGAGAAATACCATGACAAGCTATCTTTACTTGCTACATATTTTTTTCATTTACTTGATGACACCTTAAGTTATTAGCATTGTAACTAACTGAACAATCTGGGAGCATACATATTTCTTTTTATAAACTATAATCATGTCACACCATGTAACTTATAAAGTATCATGACATACTTTGTTTTTGCTATAGATTTTTGAAGCATTTAAAAGTCATTAAGTTTAGAATAAAAATGATTCTGGCATGCTTCTCCTGAGTCAGAGACTAACACTATAAAAACATCACGTGTATATTCACCTTTCTTCTTTCAGGTGTTTTTATACCAGCAGCTTTTTTGTTTCTACAAGGCTCACTAGCGTGTAAATCAAAAGTATCAGGCTTTCATCAGGTTATGTGATTAAAAAGCTTGTTTGGCCTTTTGAAGACTGGATGACGGACAGATCATCAAGCAAACTGATTGCTTATTTTGGTTGTAGTAGAGAACACTTAAGGTTTCATTGACTACACATCTGAAAGTCATTCTTACATTTGAAAGTCAGAATACTTGCAGGATGACAGACATGAAAATAAGTATTCTTGGTATGACTGTTCTGAAGATGGCTGCACAGTATTAGTGCTAAACTATAACTTATTTGGGGAAAGTCTAAATTTTTTTTTGTTGTTTTTTGATTTTCACGATTACTGTTTTGGAGTCATGTATTTCAATTTTCATGTCTTGATGTTAATGACTTTTTAACCCTGTATTTCCAAAGTTTCTGGTTTACTGTTTGAAGCCCTTCCATGCAAGTGAAGATGTAGCAGTGTTTATCTCTGTGCATACATTGAGTTCAAGTAGAGGGGCCTTTAGTCACAGCATCACCCACGCTATGGTGCTGCTTATTTCAAAACTCAATCAGTTAGAGTAATTTAAAGTCTGTAATACTTGCTTTAAGTTATGTATATAGACATAACCGATCAACTATGAAAGGTGTGTATAAAACAGCAAACTGTATAAAGTCTTGGTACTGCATCAAAGGTGAAGAGCACAGCGTTTTCCATGTCTGAAGTTAATAATATATGCTGTAAAGTTAGAAACACAGGCAAATGAGGACTCTGTAGCTTGATACAGTTTGCTTTTTATCCACTCCTCAGAAAGATGCCACTGTAACCTAATTTCCATTCAAAGCATTTCTCTTCGAGATAGCTCAATGACTGTGTCATACACCTTTAATTTTCTCACTGTTGCTGAGTTGACTAACTTTTGTGGGAGGTTGTACCACGCAACCATAAGCTTTGCAATGAAAAAAAGTACTTTCATACATATCCCTCAAGTTATTTTCCATCTGTTTTCAAAAAGGATCCTTTAGAGGCTTTCAGTTCCTACTTAATGAAATTGAATGTTTTTTCTTGAATGATAATGCCCTCCTGAATGTAACTAATTCCTTAGGATATCTAAGCATCTGTATTTAGTCCCACTGCTCCTCCTTTTTCTTGAGGGTGTACTAACCAGATTTCATTCTCCCTTCCTTATAAGGCAAACTTTGTACCACTTAGCAGCACTTTTCTTGAATAGTCACAATCCTGATTTGGTGCTGCTCTGTATGAAATCTCACTGTTTATGTAAAAGATAAGTATAGAGATAATCATGAGCATCCCATTGGTCTTGCAGGATTACCCATAACTAACATGGTTTATATATGAGAGCAAAGCCCAATCGATAAGTGGAGACAGGAAAGGATAAACGATAATGTCTCTCAGGCCTGGTGGTGACTATTGCTGTTACACACTGTGTGTGTTTAAAATAGAAATGTACCTTAAAAAAAAACAAAAAAAAAACAAGTCCTTTACATAGTAAAACTTGTTGTAGCCATCCTGTTTGGAAGAAAGGATTTAGCAAAAATGTCTGACCAATGTACATATACTCATGTAAAGGTTTGTATTTACACATATGCAGTGCATCAGTGGACTTTACTTTGTGCCAGTGATAGTGTAACATTTTTGGCATGTGCATGTTTTGTCTAGTTGCTTTTTTCTTTACTTTTTAAAAGGGCAGAATAAAGTGGTTCTATACTGACATGTTTGCATTTGAAATGCCAAGTGTCAACAAGCCAAAAAAAGACTGAAACCCCCAAAAAAGATTAAATCTTGAAGATCGCTCTTCTCCTTTAAGCTTCTAAGCTTCTCTTTTAAAGGTGGACAAGTGCCCCCCCCCCCCCCCCCACCTGTGCTCCTAGACTTACATATATCAACTCCAAGATTGCCATACCTTTGAGAAAAGGGGATATTCCAAGAAATGGTTACCTTGGACTTAGTATATGTAAGTCTCTTTTTTGGACATTCAGTGTCTGTGTTATAGGGTATGCTTTAGGATAAAGAATACTTATTTGCGACCACTTTGAAAGCCAAAATCTTAGCTACTGTTAACATTTTGAAAGGTAGCCTTTTAGACCTTGACAGTGGAATCAGAACAGAGGCAAGATCACTTGTAGATTTCGGTTTGATTGAACAGATCTTTTTTAAATAGTAATTGTAGTTTATCACTGCTAAAAATGTTTACACATTCATATAGCCCACTTGTAAGGCTAATTTAAGAAGTGTTGTATAGTAACATGCAGCATTCCTGTTTCTACAGCACTCTTTAGTCATAGAAACTTAGAAGCTTGTCTTGTAGCATCCTCATGATGATTTCCTATATGCAAGTCATCTCAAAGGAATACCAGTGTCTTTTAACCTGCATATGTAGACTTTCTCTGAATTATTGATTAATTCATATTTTTTTACTTTCATTGTACATTGCCATATACTGCCTTATTCTTCCAGTTTTGTCAAGTCATGCTTCATCTTCTCAATCCTGACTTATGTATTCAGTGATTCACATAGCATAATGTCATTTACAACGAGATGTACTTTTTCTGTCATCTCTCTGCAATGTCACAAACACAGATAATAAAAAATATTGAACAAATTACTGACCCAATTGGGACCTATGTAGTTCTGCCTTCCCCACTGTTGACGCCATTTACTCTCCCCATGTCTCTGTGATCGGGGATATAACCATTCCTTACCCAGGATTTCACCTTGACCCTCCCTTCCCTTCCCTGCTTGAATGCTGTCCAGCTTCTGCATTAATACTTTGGGTGGCACCAAGCTGGATGCCTTACTTCAGTATTAGTAAGCAACACTTACAACCCTGCTTTGCTTTAGTACATCAATTTCCCAGACAGATTAACTAATTTGCCTGACACATGGTGATCAAAGTTCACATTACTGTCTGTCTGAGTACCCAGATCTGTCACCACTGGGTCCACTCTTTGGGGGGTGCTATCAATGTTGTAATTTGCAGGAGTATTATCATTGCACTTCTTTGCATTTTGTTTGAGGCCATGGTTCTGACACCAATCATTGGCCTGTGTCTGACCATTCTGTAAGATATCAGCATCATTTTGGGAGTCAATGATTGACCCCAGCTTGTAGTCATCACCAGACTTGTTCAGCCAAAGGCCATCTACATTTGCCTCGACATCTGAGAAGCATATCCCAAACAGGAGGGAGCCAAGCACTGAGCCTTGTGGTACTCCACTGCTGACTGGCCTCTTACTGGATGTGGATTCACCCACTCTAACAACGTGGCCTATCCATGAGTCATTTGGCTATCAGTCTGATGACGTAGAGGTTTATGCCCAATTTTGTGACTTTTTTTATAATACCTGAGTGGGGTGTTGTATCAAATGCCTTGAACAGGTCAAGGTAGGTGGTATGCACTGTCTTACCCTCATCCATGCTCTTGGTGACTTCTCAAAAAAGTCCACCAAATTGAGCAGGCAGGACCTGCCCTTGACGAAGCAGAACTGGGTTTGGTCTAGAGTCTGGAGATGTCCTATGTCATTGTTAGTCAGGTTCATGATTATCCTTTGCATAACCTTGCATATGAGGCAAATTGAAAGGTGTAGTACCAGATGATAGAACCCAGAACTCTGTGTATTTGAAGATGGACAGGGTTGAGTTGAGCCATTTATCTGTATTTGTATTTTCTTGTAGAAAGATTGTATTAAAAGTTCAGACGTACAACAAAACTAAATGCAAATATACCTTATTTTCACAGTAGCAAGTGATTGTACAGTATGTTCCCCTAATAAAAGAAATACAGGCACAGTAAGGCTTATAGACAGAATAAAAGTTAGCAGAAGATATCAACAAGAAGTATTTTTACATTATACACATTATTAGGATTTAAGGGAAGTGTAGTAAGAAACTAAGCATAGTCTTCATGTGGATTTGAACTAAGTCACCAGAGATCCAGAAAGTAACCTTTAGAATGCAAAGACAAAATATTTTCAGTGAAAAATAGAGCACTAAATACATGGAGAGTGGTAGAAAATTAAAAAGTTACTCAAAAATGATTTCCTATTTAATAATCCTTTTCTTCTAACAGGATTAAGACTGTGAACTACCTATGATCCTAGTGAAATCCCTTATTTCTCAGTTTATTAGTATGCATTTCATTTGAATACAAGCATACTAGTTCATTATGTCCATCTGATTCACCTGATAGGAAACGAGTGTCTCCTTTAATGCAATCCAGCCATTTTGATAGTGCCTCAAGCCCTTCCTTCAAACAACACCCATAATGTCCCTGTCCTGACTCCCTCAGATCTTGATGGCCATTATCTAGTTTGGAAGGATGAGCAATCATGACAGCCATGTGCTCTTCCTTCCTCTAGAATTTCTAGTGGTTAGTTCTTCCCTTTACCCTCAGTTACATATACGTATATGTATGTATGTATATATGTATGAGTATGCCATTATGTGACACTCAGTTGTGCCAGTGATTGTGTAACACTTTTGGCATGTGCATGTTTTATTTAGTTTTTTTTTTCCTTTTAAAAAGGGCAGAATAAAGTGGCTCCACACTGAAATGTTTGCCCTCAAAATGCCAAGTACTAACAAGCCAAAAAAAAAAAAAAAAAGACCGAAACCCCAGGAAAAGATCAAATCTCGAAGGTTGCTCTTCTTTAAGCTTCTCATAGAATCAAACTGCAGAAGAGTGACAAAATCTGGTAGAAAAAAAAAACAGTATTTTTTTACCCCCTTCACCCCCATACCCCTTGCAAATTATGCATACCAACTCCAAGATCGCTCTACATTGAGGAAAGAGCATACTCCCTGATCCCCACTGTTTGTAGTCACTCATAGAAACAATGCCAGCAATGTTCGATTAGCTGTGCCGTCTTGAGATGATTGTGCCATTCGATCACCTAAATGACGCCTGTATATATATATATATATATGTATGTGTGTGTGTATGTATGCATATTGCCTCCTTGTCTTTTAATTGCTTGCATTGTTCCATTAATATTATAATAATGCTGTATATCTGACTTTGATTTTGCTTTCTTCTGACCCCACTAGAAGTAGGTTTTGTAGTCTATTTGACATTTTAAAGTTATTTTTCCTTCCACACAGCTGATCATCAGCTAATCCCAGTGTTTTTTCACAATCTCCTTGCCTATCTACTCCTTCTGACTCTACTGGACTTCTCCTAATTGGGTTGATGCTGGCAAGGAAGTTGAGGTGTCATGAAACATCATCAGACTGCTGCCACTGAAGCATTTCTACTTATTTCTACATCGCTGCATGTGCCCAGTAATACAGCGAGGATGGGACATGCAATGGGCATCAGACCTGGACTACTTCTGTGTTGTGTTAAAGGGTTGATGTCAACTGGACAAGTTTTCTGCACTCAGGAAACACTTAGATGTTGTTTTTCTGGTCTCCACCAGATGTGCCCATAGGGCACATACCCCCCCTTGGGTATGTCCATCCTTCTGCACCAGCTCCTCAGGCACCTGAGCAGCTAATTGAACCCAGATCATTTGGGCCATAATTAGGACTTTATCCCTTTGTACCTGGTGCTGTCTGCAGTCTTTACGACTTGACCGCAAAATCTCTACCACCCAAAAATGGTGACATTTTTCCATTGAATTTTATTTTGTTCATTAAGTGGAGAAACAAAAAGAGCAGCTGTTATATTTTGTATAATTTTACCCAAACAGTGCTACAGCCTAAATGAATGTCATGTTTTTTGTAATCTATTTATTGAACAGAAAACAGTAGTTTTCCAGGTTTCTCACTTTATTGGATGTATAAACCTGTTGTCAAACACACCGACTATTTAGTGTTAATCTCAAAGACTGTTGCACACTAATTTTAGAAGATGAAATTTCCTGACTGACATGATCCAGAGAGAACTTTTTTTAATGTCTAAAGGCTAAGATTTTCTACAAAGATTCTCAGCAATATTAAAAAAATGTCCAACACTGCAGCATGAAATAAAATATGTTAAACGAGTCACCAAAAGGTTCTTTACTTATATAAATGTAAAGATTTTAATGCATTGCAAGCTGATGCAATAACAAAGTAAAATATATTAAAATAGTCAGTCATTAAATATAATTATTTTACAACACTGTTACACTTTTGCTTCTGTAAAAAGCTTATTCAAATGTCAGGGATAGATATCCCTTTGAAGTTTGATCTCTGGATGGAAAACAGAAAACCTACCCCAGGACTGCCTCCTGTATTACTAATGGACAGAGACAGCTCCTGAATGCTTTATTCCATGCATGGGTCCCCTCAAATTATCTGTGGTGTGATCCTGGTTATTCTCATTAGGGGTAATATAAAAATATTGACCATGGGATAGATAAGGCCAATCTATAACCAAATGTGAGAGGTTATTTTGAGCACAAAAAGGGAAATTGGTAGGCTTAAAATGGCCCACCAGGGCAGCTAGCCTAGTACTTGCATATGAACCTGTGAACCTAAATGCTTTCAAGAGTGGAAGTTTTAAACATTTTCTTTCAAAACAACTTTACTGAAGTAGCGATGTAATCCATGCTTGCCAAGAAAGAAAGAAAGAAAAAATGCTTTTTTTAGAGTCATTTAAAGCCATAACATGCAATAAAAATGAATGGCTGACTGATGGCAGCACTGCAGTTTAACAATTTATTCAAAATAATTATCTGTAGCAGCAACTTATTACCCCATGCAACGAAACATCACCAAGACAACATATAAACATATCAAAAGAGCTCTAGTCAAACATTACATCTTTCTCCTAATGCTGAAAGTCATTGTTCACAGAGTCAGCACTGGAGTACAGCTACTGTTGCTGAATTTTCTCAGAAGTACCTACTGTTTGGCAGTGAAAGTTTTACCCAGGTAAAAGGCAACATGTTACTTACACATGTATAAGTCAATACAAAAAAAAATAACTTAAAAAGAGCAGAATAGCAATTATTTTGGTTATCTGTGTAAGTTAATTTTCCAAGACTTCCTTACGTGATTAAATCATTCATTCTCTAGACTGGGCTATGCAGTTTTAACGTGTTTCACAATTAATATTCTTTAAAAGAAAGAAATTTAGAATGATTTCATATAAGAAGATAAAGAAACAAACTAATGGTGAGCATTCAGTAAATAACACATATTAATAGGAAAAAGCAGTAGAAGACACTTAGTAAGTCATGTTTGTTAAGGAGGTCATATTTTACCTGTAAGTCATACAGACAGCAGTTATTTGACATTGTTTTTACTTTGGTTTGTATCACAATGAAGAAAAAATATAACAAGCAGATGTAGTATTTGAAAATAACTCTTGTTCTGTGACTAGATGTTGCCATGTTGTTGGTGTTTGGGTGCCTAGGGTAATAAGGTTTTGGATGACTGCTTCATAACAAAAAGTGACACTGTAATGTTATTTTTTAGGAATGATATGTTGGAATTCCGCCTGGCTGCTAGACTGTATTAGCTGGTTATTAATAAGGTGAATTCTGCTATTTGATAACTGTTTATGGAATGCATATTAAGAAGTAAAAGAGTAGGGTGATTATATTTATTTTGTGTCATGAACTTTAGTAAACACTGCTAGAAGTAGGAGCCTGGGGGAGAGGAGGTAGAAGCAGGTATTAGGTAAACAGGTATAAAATGGACTGCTGAAGGTCATTAGACAAGAGAATAGAGGGGGAAGTGATGGAGATGAGTTTCAGGAGTATATAGCTCAGTGGAAGAAGGTACAGTTTTCTGGGCAGCACTGACAGCTGGAAAGTTAACTGACAACGCTTTTTTTTAATAGCACAGGAGCATATCCAGTTTCTCAATAAATACTTTTTCAAAAAAGTTTTAAAATGTTTGGAGTGAAATATTTGTCTTATTGTGAGGAGCATGGAGTTCCAGAGTATGGATATATATATATATATATATCTATATATATATATATATATATATATATATATATATATATATATATATATATATATATACAGTGTATGGAAGAGTATCTGTACTAGCAATTTGAAACTGAACTTGAAATCACAGAGTTAAATTTCTTCAACTGTCCTCTTAACCATCAACCCAGAAAACATCTCTAAGCCTTTTGTCCTTTGCAGCATATTACTTAAAGAGCTGCCAGTGGCATCCTCCCTTATAAGAAAAATAGAGTAGTGTCATTAATATTTTTTGTCCTAGTGATCTTTTTTTCCCTAAATAATTATTTAGTTTCCAAATTACACAAGTAACATACACATTAACAACATGGGTCTATGTTCAGCCATCAAATGGAAAATCGTTGAACATGCTGTTTATTGAGCCATTCGAGTAAAATCACATTATGGTAGAGATCAGGAAATTTGCTGTTTCCCCACTGTAGTGTGATCTTGGAGTTGGTGTATATAATTAGCTGGGGGTGGGGGGCACAGCTCCCTACATGAGGAGTTTATCCAAATGGCATTTTTGATGTAATGTCATTTGGCGATTTTTCTGTTCGATGGCTGAACATAGACCCAACAACACACATGCCAGTTCTCTTCTGGGCATACTGTCATATGACTGTCTAGTTGCATATATTCAAAGTACAGTTATATCCTTTATATTGTCAGTCATTGACTTTCAGACAAATTATTAATCAGGCTTCTGCGGTGGTGCAGCGGTAGCATTGTTACCTCAGAGCAAGAGGTTCTCCCGTTCGATTCTCGGCTTGGGTTGGGAGTGCCTTCTGTGTGGAGTCTGCATGTCCTCCCTGCGGTCGAGTGGGCGTTCGAAAGACATGCACTGAATGGGTGTGCCTTCGTTGAAGGCTGGGCGTCGGGCTGGCAACTCGACACCATTAAAAAAAAACAACTGCCAATCATTAGCGGACCGGAGTTTCGCTGTGGCGACCCCTAACCGGGAAAAGCCGAAAGACAAACAACAACAACATGTAGCACTGTTTGCATTACTGTATTATTTTCTGTTAACTGACCATTTTATGTTGCTAAAAGTCTTACATTCTAATTTTGCTGCAGTATCCAATACTCATTCTCTCAGTATTCTAATATTTCATTTACTTTGGGTGAGATGTAGCAGTTTTCCATTGCATTTTCATGTTTTCTAGTATTCACCCTGCATAATATAAAACTCTTACAGATACACATACCTTCTTCAGTAATCCATCAGTTCAAATTCTTTGTTTAGATGCATCATTTTTACACAAAGAGTCTATTATGGATAGATATTTAGACTCAAAAAAAGCATAGCTTCTTACCTCTGTATCTGTTTTTTAGCCAACTTTATTTTTAGCATATTTGCCCCGTCCTAGTATTACACTGCTAATGCTTCAGGTAAGGTTATATGTTTTATGGATTTTTAACGTTCTGCTTAGTTTCTTAAAACTAATTTATATTTTAGCTGTATTGACTTGTATAGTTTATTTGCACTTATATACAGCATTGCCTGATTTTGTGTACTTTATTCTCCAAAAACAGTTTATTTGGAATTAACAATTATACTGAGAGCAATATTTGGGCTATGCCTGCAAATGGTCTGTTGTGATCAGTGTACTACCCCAGTAAACGGACTAAATAAATAAAATACTTTTATGGAGCAAGGAGTGGCATGCTTGATTCTGTACTATAACTGTATTTCTAATGATATAACATAGTAATAAATTTGTAATTTCATTACTAATATATAATTGTGCATTAGGTATTGAATTATCATTGCATTCAAAAATACTAAAAATTAATTTAATGTAAGAAAATGTATTTACTGATAATGGTATATACAGGGTCAGTACTATGGTTGAATGATGATGACTGTACATTACAGCATGTATACCTTATTTAAATTCAGTCTGATAAGTAAAGTTTGTTCAATAAAGATTTCTGTTAAAAAAAAAAATATATATATATATATATATATATATATATGTGTGTGTGTGTGTGTGTGTGTGTGTGTGCGTGTGTGTGTATGTGTGTGTGTGCATGTGTGTGTGTGTGTGTGTATGTATGTATGAATATATAGCGTGCGTTTGAAAAATGAGTAAATTGCACAGGGTGGCCAGACCAAGAATATGTTCCTCTGTAAGCTTATCTTAGCTTTAGTAACAGTTAATACTGCATATTCAGCTAGACCAGTGTGTATATGCCCTGTAGAGTTCTGTTATCCTTTACTAATATAAGACGAGGAGTTATAAATACTTTTTATTCAGCCCTTATTTACAAAAAAAAAAAATGAGCACACTTTAAAATACCTTTAATAAAGTGGATATACACATCTTTTGTGTCACAAATACAGCTGGAATCCTCAGAAGACATCCTGCAGAAAGCCACTTCATCCATTTCCTTGGCAACCAAGTTTGAAGACGAAGTCTCTAGTCTCCAAAAGATCATTCATAGAATCCACACCAGAGAAAGTGAGCTGTCATCGAGGCTGCGAAGCATAAACACACAGTTCCAAAATGTCAGTGATGCGTGGCAGCATAGCCTGGATAATATTAACCTGGACATTGAAAGCCTCAAGTCTGAAGCAAAAATGGTGCATCATCAGATGACATCCAGAATCGATGAGACAGAACAAGGGATCAAAATGCTTTCAAAGAAACTGAAAGATTTAGATGACAGCACAGTCAGAAATGTAAAAACCTTAAAAAGACACGAGGAAGATGAAGTCGCTGATTTTACCAAGCAGATAGAATGGAATATGCAAACAATTCAGAAACTTGAAGAGGAGCACAACATTTTGGTCAGATCAGATACAGAGCTGGCTCAAAAGTTTGCTGATTATGAGCCCAAGATTGAACAATGCATGGATCATTTACCAGTGATCGAGAATGCTGTTCACTCTGTTGTGAAGGTGTCAGCTGAACTGCAGACAACTGAGAAGAAGGTAGAAGATCTGACAGCTAAGATATTCACAGTGGAAGACAGTATGCTCAATGCAGTGACAGAAATACTTGAAATACAGACAGCACTTGATGAAATGCAGTATGGGAACAGTATTTTGAAACTACAAAACGAGCTAGGTGTTTTAAAAGAGACTCTCCTGGGATTTGTTGATCTTCAGCTGAGTTCACCAACAGCACCCTCTGAGCACCTACTGGAAGATGAAAAGAATACTCCAAAATAAACTCATCAAGTTCATGGAGGTGCATGAAAAACCTATGATAATGAAGTTATAATAATGGAAAACTGACACTCATATTTCACTCCAAAGAACTGCAACTGCACAGCACTTTTATATAGTTAATGAACTGTGTATGTTACAGGAAACTGTTAAAAAGCATAACATTTAAACGCATTACATAGCAATGATATTAAAACATAAAAAAAGAAAAACAGTAATTCATGAAGTCTATGATTATCTTAAATGGCAGCCAGCACTAGTATGAATGGTAAGAAGATGTCAAGATATTCGGGCATCTGCTATAGCTTTTTGGCCATAGGTAACATGACAGCCATTACCCAAGCAACCATATTTGATGTTACATGGTGATAAAATGCCACGTAAAGATAAAAAGTAAGAATAGACTAGCCCAGCTGACAAGACATCTTTTTGCTATGAAAACATATTTCATAACAGTTTTGTAAAGAAAGTATAGGTACAGCACTGATAAAATAAACCAGCATGTGTAGTGGTGCGTGTACTGATGGGGTTACAGTTCTGGTACTGAGATTAGTTTATAACTCTAAAGTACATTTTATATATTTATAGAAATGCATAACATTTTATACCTTGAATTATGTTTGTCATATTTTCTGCAGCTGTTTAAACCATTATGTTTCAGTGAGTCATTAAAGATTGAAGTTGTACTTTTAATCATAATGTACCTTTTGCTTGCATATGGGCCACTCTTACTGAAAAAAGCAGCTCAGATCAGACTCTTCTAGAAGTAGATTTTCAGGAGAGAAATGTTTGATTTACATGTTTTTAAGCATATTATTTCTTTATAGCACTGAATTAGTGATGCACCTGAATGGCTAATATTACTGTTCCTGAGTAGGTCTCATGTACAGTAAGGGTAAAGGTTTAGGAGCTGCTTTCTATACCCTGCTTCCTGTTGGTGCGGGGGCTTATACAGTATGTTAAAACTTAAATGTGAAATCACTCTTACAAAGATTTTGAAGTGAATTCTAGTCAATATTTCAAAGGCATGTTGCCAGTTTCGCCATTCCCCTTTTATCAGTATCCTGTTAATAGCCCCAGGGCTTACAGTGAGGTTTTATAAATGAACCATTGTGCCGACAGGAGCTACTGTTACCATCTGACTCATTTTCTCCTGGCTCCAGTACAGTAATATGTATTGTTGCTACTGCTGAAGCTATGGGTCTGAATGAAGTGAATAAAGTTAGGTCCTGTACTTAGATCACCTGCAGTAGGATATCAGGTTAAACTGTGAATTAAAAATAATGTGTATTTTCTCTGACTGTAGCTTCTGTGAATGTGGGTGGTTGGAGATGAAAGGAGCTGGGTGCTGTTTATGTTTTCTGCAGGGATCACTGTTGCACTACAAATCCTTATTCACACAAATATTCCCTAGACTCTTGGTCTGATATATAGCTAAAAGGAGGAACAGCCATTTCACTTAATTCTTTGGGCAAAAGTAATAGTGAGCAGTTTTCCCCCTTTTCTCAGTCTGCATAGCTCTAAAAAGCCAACACCTAGTAAAAAGTAGCAATACACTTCTCTTCTAGTTTCTTGAAAATCTCCCATGAAGTAGGGCCAAAAAGTAAATATTTGCCTAGAGATCCAACCAATAAGGTCCTCTTTGCACTGGCTGGCAAGGGCAAGTAACCATAGCCAAGCATACCTTCTAATTACAGCACCATCTGTTACTGATCTGCTACAGGGATCTGCTGCAGTACATCTGCATTCATGCTTACCCACTTTATTTGTAGTTTGGGTCAGTGTACATCCCGTTTCTTTAGGAGCCTCATGTATGATTTCAGAAGTCATGTCCTGCATCTGTCAGAGGATCTCTTTCTATTATTTAATGAGATGCATCTGGCATTTGATAGCTATGAGTGCCAAGGTGAAACAGGTATAAGCATTCTTCCCCAAAATTTTGTAAGAAAGACCTAGCTATCCTTATCACTGTTGAGCATACAGAATCTAGGAGTCAGCTTATGTCTCCTACCATCATCAAAAGCTACCACTGCTGGGTCTGCCATAGGGTTCTTGTATGAAATTTATTAAGTCTATTGAATTCTGTAAAGCCTGTCTTATTTTTTTATAAACAAGTGGCTGTGAGGCCAGCTCTAGGGTTACTGACTCACAGGCATCTTCAGTGGCCTGAAATACTAGTAGGACTGCTAAGGGCTCTGGTTCCTCTCTAGTCAATAAACCTATTTATCTCTTCTTGACCTCCGCCACCCTCTTGGAGCTCCACTTAAAATGTTCTTTCATGAGATTTAAAGTCTAAATGAAGGAAGTATTCTCAGAGGGGAGGCCAAAGAAATTGCTTTCTTGTCGTCTGTGTCATAAGTTGGAGGCAATGAAATTTGTAGGAAGTAGATCAGGTCCCCCTCTTCTAACCCAGAATAAAAGGAAGTTGGTTGAGGAGATGGTGCTTTCCTTTTGAGGTTGCAGGAATCCCTGAAAGGAGGGTTGAGATGGTAAGGGTTTATCCTCTGCCAATGTGTAATGCACTGCTCAGTGCATATTTTATAATGAAATGCAACCATGGCCTGGCTGCTGTGCACCCCTCAATGAGCTTCTTTTAATCAAATTAAACCAGGGTCAATGTCTCTAAAGTCAATGTTCAGGGCTAAGGTGTTGAAAGAGTATCCCACCTAATGGGGGAGCTTTCTCTATGAGTTTTTTTTTCAGTAAGTCCTGTTTTTTGTATTTCTTTGACCAGAATGGAAGGTACGTGTATGGATTCAGTGACTGATACATTGGAGATGGACATTCACTCATCATGGATGCCTGAGAACCAGTGTTTAGCATAAACATCTCAAACACCTTGGCAGAGGTCTGCATATGATCAAGAGACATGATCCCCTCTGTTTGCTTCTGCTGAAGTCAAAACAGAAGGAGGACCAGCAGAAACTGAGTATTGGACTTGGAGCCATGCAAAGCAAAATATCACTGAGTTTGATGACTAAGACTTTGGTGGGACTTGCCTCCTGCTTCCTGCACACAGCTTCTTTCATAACCATCTTCTTTGGTCATTCCGTTCTTCTTTACTTGGTAGTGCAGAGTTCTTCCTGACCTTGAGCAGATGACTGCAACAAGGTTTTTATAGTCTAGGCAAGCTTTCTAATTGTTTATCAACTGAAAGAATGGTTTCCTTTATAAACCTATATAGTGCTCACAGGAAGTCTGGTTAAAAAAAGCTTTACCCAGAAGATGTTAAGGCTGACTTATTAGATGTTTCTATCACCACAAAATGCCTGTGCAACAAGCCAGCAGATGACATCCTAACTGGTGTCAAAAAGAAAGGGAAAATTATATCAGCTGTAAAATAAATGCTTCATGATTCTGTATTATAAAAGGTTTTTCCTTCAAACAAAAGGCTATTTTTAAAGCAACAAATGATAAACTAACAGAAATGGTCTCCTTCTTAATTTTCCTTTAATCTTTTTGAAAGAAAGGGAAAGCAACAGGAAACAAAAAGACATTAATGATGTATCCTCAGATCCCCTTACTTTCTACACCTTCCCTCTTTCATCCTATAAGAGATAAGTCTATGCACCATGTTATTCCCAGCATGATATTACCAAGAGCTCTTCATATAATTTCATAAGGTTATTCCATGGAATATATGAAGTTTCTTAGCTTTCCTGCAGATTTTCATACCAGTTTGTTAGCTGTACACAGCCTTAGAGCTAGCAGTATAGCTTTTCGGTAAAGGTATTACAATGTGTTCTACACCACTGCAAAGGTAACAGTTTTATTTCAGATTTTCATAGCCCCAAAAAAGGGTAACTCCTTAATTTGTAGGCCATTCAAACCTCAGCCATTTTATACTAACAAAAAACTTCAGAATGGTAGCTGAAAACTGTAAGGCATTCAGATATCAGAACTCCATCCCCACTGCTTTGGATAAGGAGGACATCGATCTTCACATTCTAGCCAAGCCATCACACAGAACATATCTTCATTTTCAGGCAGCAGATTTCCCCTTTCAGCTAGTCATTCATCCATTTGGCTTATCCATAGCTATAAGACTAATCACAGCAGTGTTTACCAGTTAAACATAGAAAACAGGTTGTCTCCCATCTTGGATAACCGTTTCTTTTTTTTCTTTGAATATTGTATCCGTTGAAGTTCCATAACATTTTCATTTCAAATAAATGTATTTACATAAAGACAACGATCACAAGAATTCAAGCAGAAGATATTTCGATCATAATTTCAACCAAGCATTTTTAAACAATAAAGAATTATTTATTCAAATGCAATTATTTACACATTATTTGCAGTATGTGTTTCTTTTTTATTGTGTGTATATATATATATATATATATATATATATATATATATATATATATATATATATATGTATGTATATGTATATATATATATATATATATATATATATATATATATATCTTAAATGCTTATTTAAAAGTGCATAGAAATGATAGATTTTGAATAACTGCTTGATAGTAGTTCGAACAATTATTCCAGAGGATAGGTGAAACCATAAACAACAGATAAAAAAATTATATCCGCAAAATGGATGGTGGCATTTTTAGGAGTACTATTATATCTAATTATGTGAACGTTTTCTTTCTCAGGACAATGTCCAAGAAGTATTTAGCTTTTTAACTGAAATCAATGCAAGACCATCTATCAAAGCTTTGGGTCACGTCTCCCTATATTTTCCCTTGTACAAGTCGCAATATAAGGAGACCTCAATGGCTCTATAAAAGTGTTTGGAATCAGGCATCCCATCCCTTAGGATATTCAGTAAAAGATTCTTAGTCAATAATGAAAGAATTCTTCTTGCTAGCAGGTCCTCATATTCTGTCTTTAGGGATGACCTTCCCTCCTTCTTAGACTTGTCAAATCCACAAATTAACTTCATAATAGACTCTCAAGAGTCTGTGAGAGGATTCTAGCAGTGTAAAACTTCTGGTCCATTCAGCAAAAGAGCCATTACAGCAACTTAAAAGAAATCATAGGAGAACTTAAAGGTCTTATTACAGTCCAGAGCAAATTTTCTTCAGGCTATGTTCTTGCAGTGCGCATATAATGTATCAAAAAAGTCAAACAAGGGAGCACAAAATCATATCAGCTGAGGAACAAAGAAGTTGTAATGATAACAATGGGCAGTTCATCACCACCTATTTCTTGTAGTATTTCTTCCAGGGTAGCAGGCTTCACTGGCAGATTCTCTTAATGGATACTTATACCTAATGCATGAATTGTAACTTAACAAAACAGTTTTTCTTTGGATTACACCTTTCTGTTGCGCACACAAACCAAAATGTTTTGCTTCTTATTTCATTGCTTCAGTAAAGGAGTTCTGTTCTTTTCATCCAGTAATTTGGAAGATAAATGTCTTCTCCATCATTGGGACTGGGCAACTAATGTATGCCTCTCCTCCATTCCACAAGAAAGTGATCCTGAAAGGCAAGGAAGACAAAGTAAGACTAATTCTGATGGTATCACTCAGGCCCTGACAGCCATTGTTCAGGCAACTACTTCTGCTCGGGTTCCTCAGTTTCCTCTGACAAAAGATTTGTAGGGTCAACAGAAAGCCAAGGTGCTTCATCGACATCTGAAATCTCTGAAACATTCAGCCAGGGTGATAGAATTTTGATTTTAACAGCTGTGTCTACTTCTCACAGAAGTAAACAAACCTGTTGTATGGAAACTGTTCTTTCAGAAGTGCAAGAATGTTCATGCAAGGCACAGAAACAAAGGACGATCTACTTCACGTTCCCATTTTTCAAGTATTTTTGTGTACTCTGCATTTTTTTCTATGAATAAACAGCAATATGAAAACAAATAATTTCCCACATTTTAAGCAAACAGATGTGAAATGTGGATATAAGGCTGGTACTGGACCAAAACCTGATGACTGTTGCAAAAGAAATTAGCTGCCGCTGGATATTTCTCTGACTGGTCAGACTCCCAGAACTCCATGGAAATGACAGTGTGACCAGGCCACTGAGGAGCTCGGGGATATAAGGTAAGTCCCCTATAAAAGGAGTAATCACCCCATGCCATCTTCATTCCCATTTTTGTGCATGTGTATGCTGTGTTTTATTAAGAAAGTTTGCAGTCACTCATTATGGTTTCGGCCATTTCCAGAGTTTCAGTTTTACTGAGAGCTTTGAAAGTTAAATATCCATTTAGGGACATCTTTTACTTACCAACAGTTTTGACTTACTATTTGCTAGTTAATAATTCCTAGGGAAAAGTTTTCTGTTTCCTGGGTAATGCTTTATGCAGACCTGAAAAAGCTTTGCATTTTCAAGCATTAGATCCTGTACAAAGATTTGTATTCTACTGTTTGTTTTAATTATCAGAGTCCCACCTCATAGCAGACTAACAGATTTATATGTGTTTCACTAAGAAAAAGCAGTAGAAACACAGATAGAGAGGTCTCCCTTCGTGAATGTCTGATACAAAAAAGCTCAGGGCCCTCATGGAAATGTCAGAGTAAGAATAACCATCTGTCAGTGTGAGAAGAATTTCTGCCTGCCAAGAAATGTCATAAAAAACATGAGCACAAAGACATTTTGAAAGTGAGAGGGCCCTGAAAAAAGACATGAGTGATGAAGGGAAGAAAGCCCCTCCTTGTATTTAATAGGCATAAAGACTTCAAATCTAGTGAGGTCGTTTCTGAGCCCTAATCTCAGATTTTTTATTTTTTGGCCAGCAGTCTCTGACTGCTTTGGATGCAAATATGTCAGCAGCTTCCAGCACATCCTTCTGGTAACCTTTTCACATTGCATGTGCTGCAGATGCCCTGGCAGGTTTTTCCCAAAGTGAATGATTTGGATATTTGTTTAGAAATAATGTCTCCAAACAGTAAAAAGTCTTATTGCTTCGGATTCTCATAGTGCACAATGCCTTCTCTGAAGTCAGAATGTCAGATCATGGTCAGTCCTCCAAGAAAGCCCATGTGGCAAGTCAGGGCCCTCTCATTCCTGTCTTTTCCCAGAAACTTGGATGTATGAGCAGTATATGTCCACTGTGTTTCAGTTCTTAAAGGCCTCTGCAACCTGATACCTGGTTTCTACTTACTTTTGAAAGATTGGCTGAAAAGCTTCTTGCAGTTTGATGGATCTTAGATCAGGACACCACTCAATCTTCCAATTATGGTTCCCAGCCCATGAAAAAAAATACTTCCCTAAAGAGAATCAGATTCCTATTCCAAAGATGTGGAAGATTTAATGTACACTTCCCAGTTGAACTTTCATTTCTGATGACAGTTTGATGATGAGGAAATGATTTCCTCCTACTCAAACCCAAGGACCCCTCATTTGGAGAGACTCAACCTTATGAAGGAGCATTTGAAGTTAAAGTTCTGGAAATTGTCTGAGATAAAAGAGAGGTATCTGGACCCAATGGGCCGGAATGACTATAAACCTACTGTTGTACCTCCAGTATCTGAGGCCTTTCAAGACACCTTTATGGCAGCTTGTTTGGAGCATAACTTGCAACCTCCCACTCTGAAGAAATCTGACAGGCTGTACAGGGGTCCAGCAGCATTCCAAAGACCTTTATAAGAATCTGATCATTGACCCAATATTGATTTCTCTTGATGACCAAGGGGTCTAGATCAGCTCCTGGTCCCACCACCCTTCCAAGGGTTAGGAAGAGTAGGATATTACATACGTGTGGTAAGAAGGTGTACACATCTGTCAGACATATCTTTAGGTACATTAATTGTTATATCCACAAGGTAAAATACAAGGGAGAGATTCTAAATCTCCTTGAGGACCTAAATCTCATTGAGGAGCTTGTCCTAAACAGTAGGTTTGTACAAAAAAGGTGGGCAAACACATTATTTATTTTTATTTATTTATTATTTGTTTATCAGTAAAGTCTGACTTGGAACAAAGCCAATTTTCAGCAGAGGCCCGGGGAAAAACTCTTCAGACTCATGTCTTTGTAATGTGGGAGGAAACCAGAGCACCTGGAAGAAACCCACACAAATGCAGGGAGGACATGCAGACTCCACACAGAAGGCACCCTAACCAAGAATCGAACCGGAGAACCTCTTGCTGTGAGGTGACAATGCAACCGCTGCAGCACTGTGCCATCATGTTATAAAACATGAGTACAATTTAGTCGATGCAGCAACTA
This sequence comes from Protopterus annectens, assembly GCF_019279795.1. Classification (NCBI taxonomy): domain Eukaryota; kingdom Metazoa; phylum Chordata; order Ceratodontiformes; family Protopteridae; genus Protopterus; species Protopterus annectens. The sequence goes on along the minus strand of NC_056745.1, from coordinate 424,043,222 downwards.
GGGCAGCAGTTACGGGAGCTGTCAATAAGAAACATGCTTAGTTAAGAACTCAACCCCTTCCTGGAAGATGTGAAAGGATAGCTGCTTACTCAGTCAACCCTTTTGATGCCTCCAGGCATCTTTCTATGATAAATCAAGTTACATTTGCAGGCATCTGGTAATTATCGATTTATATTAACATTAATAATTGCAAAACCATGCTACATATTTTATTGAAGATTTCATCTTAATGTTTACTTGATAGGCAACACAACTGCATTTGTAATTGACATATGTCTAATGCATCTAAAGAAGTACTGAATGTTGTCGTTATACTATTGAATTATATAGCCTTAATGTTCCTATTTATTTAAATATCTCAGCAACAAAGCAACTTAAAACTTCTTAGCTTTGTATGACAACTCACAGCTGGATGAGCAAAATGCTGCTAACAGTGTTTGTAGCTTTAGTGGTTGTTGAAGTGCTGTAAGTTGTTTACAAAACATTACAGAATGTAATATTCGCTGTTTTTTTTGTTTGTTTTTTTTTTTTTGTTACTTATGAAATCCTAGGAAGTCAGTTAAGCATTTTCAGGGAAAATTGAAAATTTGCCTCAGACAAATTGATCTTATATATCACTTCAGGATACAGAATAGAATTCAGGACCTTCCATCCTTTCATAGGAATGCCCCCATTTCTGAAGGCTCAGAGGGACAGAGATGCATCATAGTCAAATGGGGGCCTAGGCAGGTAATGAATTGCTATCCCCCTCCTCATCGCAGCCATACCAATATCCCATTACTATAAAAATGTTCAAAACTGTCAGTGCACATACTATTTCTTTTTGTTCACTTTTACAGTGATTGCAGTGATTTTGATTTAATTTAAAACAGCTATTTTAAATTTTACAGCAAAAAACACTGACAACCATTTACTAAGCAAAACAAAACAGTCCTACACAGAAAACAGACAGCATGAGTAACAGTAAACTTCTCTTCTCTCCTCTTGAAACTCACATTTATTGAAAGTGCATGTAGTGACCCATTAAACTACAAGACATGCTGAGACTCACTCAGACAACATAAGAAGCACTAATTAGTCCTATGTGAATGGTGCAGGAATTCAAAAGACTAACGTACAACGCATTTGCTAACAGCTTGGAACAGCCTGCTAGATGCAAGTGTCCCTTTTCAGTAGATAAATGAAGGCTGAGGGAATCAAACCCTGCACTACAGAAGCATTACTCATCTTCACTAAGCACCGGACAGACTATTTTAGCCTAACACAGTGCATTTAACACCTGTGTGCATGCAAAAAAACAAGGTTAATTAAGAATGTATTCACAATTAAAATATTAGCATTAAACTTGTAGACTTCGTGCTATCCAGTTTATTCATTTCACAGCCAAGTAATAAACATACTGTCAGCAATTAACAAAACAAGGATTGTACCCAAACAACGTGGCTCATATGATGATGCTTCTCTTTACTACAGCCAATTTCTTCTTTAACACCGTTAGTGTAGGGTGTAGGAGCCAAGTATTTACACACACACACACACACACACACAAAAAAAAACATCAGTTGCAGGCATTTGCATGACTATACACCTCAGATATTGCTTAAGAACAAGTGAATGAATACATTCATAAATAGTGAGCCAAAAATGTACCTTGGCTTGCTGCTATCAAAATCATGTACGTCAACCCACGTCTGTCCTCTCAATATGTTAGTTCAAATCAGAGACAAAGACCCAAAAAAACAAGAAAGTGATTTTAAATGTTTCTCTTATAGACATAGAACATTTTTTAAAATAAGCATTAAGCAAGCATTTTCTGAAGGATACAAAGTCTAAAACTCATAGCTGTCATTATTTACTGACTGCAATCCACATGAAATTGCCAGAAAGTCACAAGTTTTACAAGGAATGGACAAAATATCTATTAGCTTCTTTGTTTGAGAATTCTGGACAAAGAAAAAAAACAATGTAAGGACAAAGGATCCCATTTTAAATACCATTTTCTTGTATCTGTCTACTGATAAACTCACTGTACAGAGTGTCTGTTTTCAGATAACCCTGGAGCCCTGTCTGAGTAATTTGATCAAAAGGTACGCAGCAGGTGAAAGGATTCAAACCCTGTACTCTTGACTATTGCAAGTTTTTAACAGTTCAGAGCCTTAAGTGTCAGACAACTCTAATTAACGTGAAATGTTAGTGGTTGTATATATCTACAAAATAAACAGCACTAGAGTTACCCATTCTAAGGATTTAAACCTTGCCTGTGATGTGAATGGGACATGCCGGGGGAAATGGGTGTGTGTCACAGAGACTACCCCTTCTATGGAACAAGCTCCCCATCCATGTGAAGTAGAGTTCCTCCTAACACAATCAAGTGCAAATTGGACATTGGATGGGGTACAGGAAATTCACCTCTGGTTTGGCACCAAGGTCTCTAATGGACACATGCAACCTGTAAAATGTTTTAATCTCCCAAACCCCTGCTTACACTTCTCAAGGATATCAAAACTTGTCAGAGATTTGGGATGCATGGCTAGGCTTAAAAAGGCCCTTGTGGTCATTAGCCTAGTAAACACCTATGAACCTATGAACCTATGTGTTTTCTGAAAAGCAGCTATGAAATTCTAATGACTAGCATTATTGATTGACTGTTATTCTCAGTGATTTATCAAAAGAATGAAGTTAAAGAAGGTCAGGCAGTTAGTGCAATGGATTAAGACTCTAAGCTGAGCTGCTTTCTGTAGTTGAGTAAAAGGTTTGACTGTTTCTAGCTCTATTTACCTACTGTGTAACTCTGAACAAGTCACGTAACAAGACACGGATTCTGGGACTTAGCTAACAAAAAAAAAGAAAAAAAGAAAGGATAGAGCATATGTATATTCTGAGAAAGAATATAGTCATCCTGGAGTAGGATGTGGAGTAAAATTCATCCTGGAGAATTGTAGGATGTGGAGTAAAATAAGAAGGGGGATCACACACACAAAATCTTGACCTTGGCACTGTCTATTACATGTCAGTATGCAAGGAGTACAAGAATTCCACACAATCACAGCAGGAGGTCCCCACTACCACTTTATTTCCATACCATACATCTCAACTGTACAGATTTTCTTTCGCAGAGTGTCCAGATTTTGGCCTCATATTTTTGGTCCATTTTTCATAAAATTGTGGTTTTCTGGCAAATTAGTGGTAAATCATTACAGGTTGAAGTTAGAAAATAGTGACAGACATTTGAGTTTCAGACTTCATATTCTTCAGAAAATTCATACTAAAGCAAAACCTGCTATTCTATCAACTTTCTAAGTGGGTAAGAGCAATATTCAAAAATTGTCCCTATTTTTGGGCCTTTGTCCAGATTTCTTGCTCTGAGAGGTTGAGAAACGTGCTCCATACTCTTTGGCCTCCCTACTGCTCCCAGGGTTTTCATGAAATGTTTTACCCTGATAGTGGCCTTCCTAAAGACCAAAGATATCCATATATATCCGCACTGGATGACTGCCTTCTGCAAACCTAGTCCTAGGAGGAACTGCAGGAAAAACTCCAGTATATTTTCACCTTTCCCCAGATCTTGGGGTTCTCTCTGAACCTATACAAGTCCAGTCTGATACAAAGTACATTAAATCAAGTCAAAATCAGACTTCTCTGGTTTCTCCAGTCATTCAGCAAATGCTGTCCCTTGAGTTCATAAAATCAGTGCACACACATCAAACAGGGAAAGGATTTTATTCAATATTTTTTCTGGTGCTAAAGAAAGAAGGAACTTAGAGTCCACTCCTTGATCTTTCGTTTCTCAACCTTTATGTTAAAGTCCTAAAGTACAAAATACTATCCCTTCAACTTCTGTCACTCCTATACCTCTTCTCAGTTTTCTGATAACATTAGATTTAAAAGATGTTTATCGTCTCATAACAATTCTCAAAGAGTTCAGATTTTTTTTTAAGATTTTTTCAGTATCTTGCTTACATTTTTAGTTGTCTGTATTACCCTTTGGATTGTTTACAGCACAAAGTGTTTAGCATGTATAATCAGACATTGCAGGTTGCAAGGCATTCATATCCTTTCATATTTAGATAATTTCTGTGTATATACATAATCTTTCTCAAAATGTTAGGAATCTCTTTATTGTTTAAAGGTTCCGAAATCTCTCATTCCTTCTTACAGGATAGTGTTACTGTGATGCCCTTGGGATACATCACTCAAGAGGGCTTTTTACTCTCTGGATAAAGTAGAACTCTACATAGAATGCTTCCTGTTTTTTTCTAATCAGTCTCAGACTTCAGGCAGAGAATATCTGAGGAACGTTCTTTGTGTTTCACTGTTGCAGTCATTACATTTGGGTAATCCTGCTGGCAGGTTGCCCTCAGTTGGCCTGAATTCCAAAGTCTTGGGTCCTGCATTGGCTGCTGTCGCCCCTTCCCTGACGTCAGGTCATCAGGGGTATTAAAGATGCGGCCAACGCCATTTTCTTCAGTCTTTCTTGCCGCGCGCTGCCCGAAGCAGAAGCAGTTCGCAAGTGCCGGTCGGCCGAATCCTGAGAGTTTCGAGTCGAATTTCAGATCCGAAGTCTTCTGTAAAGCTAAGTACCCCATTGGGGAAACTTTTTTTCTTGCTCCAGTCCGATGTTAGAAAAAGTTAATAATTGTATTTCTTGTGGGAAGCAAATACCTCATAAGGACTTTCATTCTTACTGTATTCCTTGCCTAGGCCCTGACCATAACGTTCCAGGTTGTCGGTTTTGCGCTAGATTTAACCAACGCACTATTAAGCATCGGTATGATTTTGCATTAAACTACTTTGGACGCAGGTTTAATTATCCAGAAATGTCGTCGGAAAGCCATCTGACTACCGGAGTTCACAAGAAACGCAAAAAAAAAAGAAAAAGATAGACAACCGAGGCCCAAAACCTTCTCCTAAGCCAGTCGCCGGTTCGCCGGTTCTCAGTGAGGTGCTTTCGCAGCCCCTGACACCCGCTACTTTAGAGCCGCAGGCTGCTACCGACTCCCCCGTGGAGTCGGCTATGCCACTGGAAACTCAAGGTAGTAAAGCCTCGGACATTATTCCTTCAGATGGGTCCGGAGCCGCTGAGCAGGCACCGGCTTCTGAGGGTGTATTCAGACCTAAACATCTATACATTAAACAGACTTCAAAGGCAAAGACTAAAGCACCTTCAAAGGCAAAGAAGCAAACTCAAGAGCCACGTGGACAGGCCTCCATGCCCAAAAAACAGATGCTCAAAATGGCCGAAGACTTGATTACCTTGATCAGGGGTTCCCATCCCCCTCCTGATAAGAGGCCCAGGCAAGAGACTGACTATGAATCTTCAGATCAGGTTTCCATTTCTTCTAATTCCTCTTCTGATCAGGAATATTCTTTTACCCCCTATGAGTATTCTGATGCTGAAGAATCTACACATTCAGCTTCTCCTCCAGAGGACTATTCTTTTGGGGAAATCTTACATACCATGAGGGAGCATTTCCACTGGGAGAGCCAAGATTTTTCAGAATCTAAAAAGAGGCTCAGGGATTTCCTGTTACTACCTCAACACAAACCACTAGCCATCCCACCTGTGTTAGACATTGTATATTATGTGTTTTCAGAGTCTAGTCTTACCCCTGACTCCTTACCTCCAGCTCCTGTTAAGCCTGACAGATATTACAGGGTTCCTGACTCACATAAATTCCTTTTTAAAAACCCTGTTGCAGACCCAGAAACTATTTCTCAGGGTCCCAAAGGAGTTAAGGCTTCTGCTCCAAAAAAACCCACCCCCTCTGATAGGGATTCTAGGGCTCTGGATAGATGGGGGAAAAAGGTTTACACATCTGCTACCTTGGCTATAAGGGCCTTAAACTGTCAGTTTCATATGCTCAAATATCAGCAACATGTCATGGCATTGCTTAAACAGAAAATGTTGTTAAACTCTGAATGTGCAGAAAACAATGAAATGCAGGATTTATTGCAAACAAGTTGGAAAGCATACTTTACAATGTGTTTTTGACTCTTTAGAGGCCTCCTGCAGGGCCGCAGTTACAGGTTTTGTAATTAGGAGGCATGCTTGGTTAAAGGAACAAAATCGGCCTGATCATGTTAAAGTTAAATTATTAGATGCACCTTTACAGCATGATACTTTGTTTGGTGTTAAGGCAGAAGAGGTGTTAAAGAAAATGGAAGACAAAGCTAAATCTATGCAAACGGTCAAAGATTTCTTACAAGTACAGCCACCTAGATTTAGTAGACACTGGCCAACAAAGAACAGGCCTCAAAGGGGCAGACCCAGACGCCCTAGAGGCAGATCCCAGGCGCAAGGTTCACTCCACTCAAAACAATGGGAGACTTCTACCTCCAAAGTTGGAGAAGACAGATCACAACCATTCAGGAAACAGTCCCAATGACTTCCCCCTGCCTGCAGCAAGCACTTATCTCCTGGCAGCCCCCTTAGCGGGAAAACTAGCACTCTTTTCTCAAAATTGGCACATTATAACCCAAGACAAGTGGGTCCTAAATATCGTGTCACAAGACTAAAAGTTCCATTTCCATACCCTGCCAAAAGCAAACGGCTGGCCAGATCTACCAAAAAATCAATGGGCAGAGGCACAAAAACAAGTCTCATCCCTCATGGACATGGGGGCCATTCAACTAGTACCAGAGCAAGAGAAGGGACAAGGATTTTACTCATGACTGTTCTTGGTACCCAGAAAGGACAAAGCCTGGAGGCCAGTACTGGATCTATCTATTTTGAACATATTCCTGGATATTCCAAAATTCAAGATGTTGACTTTGCAGCAGCTTCTGCCCATGCTGGACAAGAACGCTTGGCTCGTGACTTTAGACCTAAAAGAGACATACCTGCATGTCCCAATCAGACAAATATGCAGAAGATACCTCAGATTCAAGGCTGGCTCAATGCATTACCAATTCTCTGCACTGCCCTTTGGCTTATCTACTGCACCCAGGGTCTTTACAAAGTGCCTGGCACCAGTAAATGCATTCTGCAGACAAAGAGGCATACAAATATATCCTTACTTTGAAGACTGTCTAATTCAAGCAGAGAACAAGGACATTCTTTTACAGCATCTGGCGTTTCTGAAAAAAACTTCTAACATGCCTAGGGTACACAGTCAACGAAAAGAAATCAAAGCTAGTGCCCTCACAAGAGATAATATTTCTGTGTGCAGGCTTAAATACAACTGCCCAGATGGCTTATCTCACACCAAACAAACAAAAGCAACTGACTACCTATTTCAAAATGCTGGCAACAAAGGCCCAGTAATCTGCAAGAAAAATTCTGCTGGCTTTGGGCTTCATGGCATCCTGCATACTACTAATTCCATATGCAAGATTGCATATGAGGAAACTTCAGTGGTACCTAAAAAGTGTTTGGACTCAACATTGCCACAGCCTGGAAACTATGATTACTTTCATTCCCTGCCTGCAACAGGTGTTTCAATGGTGGGCACAGGCTTGTCACTAAAACAAGGGACAGACATTCACATTACCCCCAGCCAGGCAAACACTAACAATGGATGCATCAAATTATTCCTGGGGGGCCCACATGGCAGGAAGATGCATTAAGGGCGCATGGACCTCAAACCAAATGCATCTACATATCAATCAAAAAGAGATGCTAGCAGTTTAAAATGCCCTGACAGCCTTCAAGGACCTACTTCTTCCAGGACAACTACTGATAAAGACAGACAACACCACGGTAATGTGGTATATAAACAAGCCGGGGGGGGGGCACTCATTCCTACCCTCTTTGCAGACTAGCCATGACTTTGTGGGACACAGCATTGACTTACCAAGTACACCTGCAGGCGCAATTCCTGCCAGGAAGGAAAAATACTCTGGCAGGTGACCTAAGCAGAAACCTCATGGATCCCCACAAGTGCCACCTGGATCCACAAGTCTTCAGCATGATAACACGGAAATGGGGATGCCTGGACATAGATCTATTTGCCTCCCCTCACAACTACCAACTGAAAAGATTCTGCACAAGGATTTATCACAGACAAGCATGGAAAGTGGACGCCGTATCTTTCAGCTGGAAAAACTTATCAGTATACGCATTTCCCCCTCTGCCGCTCCTCCCCAAGGTACTCCTAAAAGTCACACAGGAGAAGCCAAGGATTATACTAATTGCCCCAGACTGGCCCCATCAGTACTGGTATCCAATACTAAGGAGCTTGTCTCAATGCCCAGCTTGGACCTTACCTCAGATAGCTCATCTACTGTCTCAGCAAAACAATCAGATCCTGCACAGCCACCTCAGGACTTTAAACCTGGCAGCATGGCGAATAATGTAGTCATACAAAACACACCTCTCAGTAAAGCTGTGATGGAAGTCATTTTGGAGGCCAGAAGGCCTAGTACTAGAAAATCCTATGCTGGAAAATGGAAGAGATTCTGTGCTTGGAACCAGGCACAAGGAACTGATACAGCTGTGCCAAATATTCCTCAGATTTTGCAATACTTAACTGAGATGCTGGACAAAGGTCTATCCTTTTCATCTATTAAAATTCATGCCTCTGCCATTTTGGCTCATTACAATACAGAGCCACCAATTTTTTCTCATCCCTTACTAAAACAGTACCTCAGAGGAGCCAAAAATTTAAGGCCTCCAAGAAGATCACCAATGCCTGCATGGAATCTCAACTATGTCATGGTAAAACTCACCCTGCCACCTTTTGAGCCAGCAGCAACGGCTGATATAAAGTTTTTATCTTGGAAAACAGCTCTGCTCCTAGCAATAATTTCTGCAGGATGAGTTTCAGAGCTTCAGTCACTCATGGCTGTGGAATCTTTTATCATTGTTTTATCCAGACAGGGTCTCTCTAAGGACAAACCCAACATTTATGCCTAAGGTGGTGTCCAGTGTGGCTCTTAACCAAACCATTCATCTGCCAACCTTTTATCCAAATCCACAGAACAAGGGGGAGAGAATTCTGAATTCTTTGGACGTACACAGACAGCTTAGATTCTACTTGGACAGAACCAAAGTTTTCCGAAAGACAGAGCAATTACTAGTGGCATATGCTGCAGGATCACAAGGAAAGGCTATCTCAAAGCAGACTATTTCAAAGTGGATAGGCCACTGCATTCGTTTCTGCTACTTACACCATGGCAAACCAGTGTCTAAGGGCATTAGGCCACATTCAACCAGAGCTGCAGCCACTTCAGCAGCCTTTCTCAGGGAAGTACCAACCAAGGATATTTTAGAGGCTGCTACTTGGAGTTCAGTGCACACCTTTACAAAGCGCTATCATCTGCCCCTCTACTCTAAATCCAGGACAGGCTTTGCCACTGCAGTTCTGCAGGGCCACATAGCCGCTCCTAATGTTGTTTAGCTCCAGCCCCCCATCCATAGCTTTGGGACTCTACCCAAATGTAATGACTGCAACAATGAAACATGAAGAACAAAGTACAGTTGTGTACACTTGCCATAAATGTAGATGTTCGAGTGTATTCGCTGTTGCAGTCCAGGTTACCCACCCACCATCCCCCTTTCTTCTGATGGAACCTATCTTTTCCTCTCTGATTTATACAACCTATGTGGTGTATTTGCTTGTAGATGAAGGTAAAGTTTATGTTGGTGCATGTATTTATATATATATAAATTTTGGGCTACCCTTTTAGGGGGCACCTGACATCTGGGGCAAGAAAAACTAAAGAAAATGATGTCAGCCGTATCTTTTATACCCCTGACGACCTGACGTCAGGGAAGGGGTGACAGCAGCCGACGCAGGACCCAAGACTTTGGAATTCAGGCCGACTGAGGTCAGCCTGCCAGCAGGATTACCCAAATGTAATAACTGCAACAGTGAATACACTCAAACATCTTAATTTATGGTAAGTGTACACAACTGTACTTTCTAGGTTTCATGGCATCTTTGATTCTTATGATTCCTCAGATCAAACGTCACATGAGGAAAATATAATGGTTCCTCAAATCAGCCTAGTCCTGTTACCAGCACCCCTATCTTTTCAAGGTCCTGCACTGGGATTTGTAAGAAGGGATAGACCATACATATTTCTCAACCCTGATCTTTCCTTCTCCTTTTCAGCTCCTACTTGATCTATAACAACAGATGCCTTGGTCTTTGCTTTGAGAGCTGTCTCCATGGGGATGAAAATTCAGGGTCTGAGGGACAAACAGAACAGACCAAAACCCAGATGATGGCAATAGTAAACAGTCTGAAGACTCTAATCGTATTTGGTCTATAGGACCTGTATAAGTTATCACAGACAATACCTCATTGATGTGATACATAAATAGATGGGAGGAACTGGATGTATTCCATTTGCAGATTAGCCATGGTAACCTGGGATGCAGAAACTCAGCGCAGTCTAACTCCCCTAGTGTATTATATTTCATCAGAGAATGTTATAACAGATTAGCTAAGCAGGACCAGGACATACCCTCACAAATGGAAAGTAATCCCAGGGGTCTTCAAGAAGTGATCTAACTGTAGGGAATTCATCATATAGGTCAGTTTGCCTCTATTCACAACAGATAGCTAAAGAGATTCTGCTCCAGGATTCCTCGCAAACAGGCCTCTAAGACAGATGCTTTTTCATTCTCTTGGACAGGAATGCTCCTGTAAGCCTTTCTACCTTTTCCACTAACATCCATAGTCATTCTAAAGATTCAAAAAGACTCACCAAAGATATTTGTGGTGAACCCCTTTTGGTCAAGGCAACAGTGGATGTTCTTCATGTTTCACTGTTGCAGTCATAACACTTGGGTTATCCTGCCAGGGGTAGCCCTCAGTTGGCCCAAATATCAGAGGCTTAGTATTTCTGCATCAGTTGCTGTCACTTCAGGACTGACGTCAGGTCGCCAGTGGTATAAAAACAGGCAGCCAATGCCATTACACCAGTCTTTCTTGCCGAGGAGCCCGAAGCAGATGCAGTTCGCACGAGTGCTGGTCAGCCACTACCTGAGTTTTCATTTCTGAAATTGAAGTTGAAGTCTTCTAAAGCTAAGTATCCCATTGGGGATCCTTTTTTTTTGCTCTAACCGATGTCAGAAAAAGTTAACAATTGTCTCGCCTGTGGAAAGCAAATACCACACCGAGATTTCCATTCTTACTGCGTCACCTGTTTAGGCGCAGACCACGATGTCCCTCACTGCTGGTTTTGTGCTTTGTTCAACACCTGAACTATTCGTCATTGGGCCCCTATTGTAGCTAAATACTTTCGCTCTCGATCTCCGTATTCCAAAATGGCTTCTGTAAACCATCCGACTACCGATCTTTTGAAAAAATGTAAGGATAAAGACAGAGACAGACCACACAGGTCCTAAACTGATGACGCTTCCGTTAAGCTAGTCACCAGTTTGCCGGTACTCAGTGAGGTGCTTTTGCAGCCCCTGATGCCCACTTTAATGGATTTGCAGGCCGCTACCGAGACCCATTCAGAGTCCGATATGCTGCAAGACTCTTTTTTGACTACGGAACCTGCGGATGTCTCTACCTTGGATTTCCAGAACTGCTGTGCAGGCACTGGCTTCTGAGGAAGTTCTTCGCACTACCAATATTTGACACAAACCGATGACTTCTTTTGCGTCTTCAGTTCTTTCTAAAACTACCAAGTTTCTAAGACCCAGAGTATGAGCTACGCCTAAAAAACCTATGACCCAAACTCAAGCGCCTGCTTCCTTGCAACAATTACAGATGCTTAAAATGGCAGAAGACCTTATCATGCTGATTAGGGGAAGCCAGCCTTCCCCTGCTAAAAGGAAAAGAGACTTGTCCCCAGCAGCTTTATCTAACCAAGAGTCCGACAACTCTGAGGTTTCTGATTATGAAGACATGCCCTTATCTGCTTATGAGGATCAGATGCAGAGGAATCCATTCCTTCTGCCTCTCCTCCAGAAGATTTTTCTTTTGGTGAAACTCTATATACTTTGAGAGAGCATTTCCATTGGGAATGCCAGGATTATCCTCAGTCCAAAAAGAGACTCAGGGAGTTTTTAGATTTACCACAACACAGACCCTTAGCTATCCCTCCTGTTCTGGATGTTGTGGATGATGTCTTTATTGAATCCAGTTTAACTCCTGATACTTTACCTCCAGCTCCCAGGAAACCTGACAGGTACTACAGAGTCCCTGACTCACACAAATTTATTTTCAAGAATCCTACTGCTGACCCAGAGGTCATCTCCCAAGGACCTAAAGGAATAAAAGCAACTACAGCTAAGAATCCCACCCCCTCGGACAGGGATTCCCAAGCGTTAGACAAATGGGGTAAAAAAGTATACACCTCTGCAACTCTTGCCATTAGAGCACTAACTTGTCAGTTCCACATGCTGAAATACCAGCAACATACTATGGAACTTATTAAGCAAAAATTATCTACCTTCCCTGACTGTGCAGAAAATAAAGAATTACAGGAGCTTATGTATTCTGCAAGTCAAGTCAGCAAGCATACCTTGCAATGTGGGTTTGACGCCCTAGAAGCATCTTGCAGGGCAGCAGTCACAGGTTCTGTACTTAGAGGGCATGCCTGGCTTAAGGAACAGACCTTGCCAGACCATGTCCAATCAAAATTATTGGATGCACTTCTGAACAAAGACAATCTGTTTGGCACCAAAGCAGAAGAGGTTTTAAAAAAAATGGAAGAAAAAGATAAGTCTATTCAGACAGTCAAAGATTTTTTGCAAGTACAACCTCCAAGAGTCAGTAGGCATTGCCCTACAAAACATTAGTCCTTTCCAGCCCCCTCAAGGCCACCTCAGACTAGACCTAGGGGAAGCAGGCTCCCCAGACAACAGTCTCAGGGCATGCAGAGATCTAAGCAATGGAGTACCTCCACTTCTAAAACAGGGCGTGCTAAGCCACCCCCTTATGGAAAGAATTCACAATGACTTCTCAACTCCTCCCCTCTCCTCTACCCAATTGTTCGTGCCCATAGGAGGAAAACTTGCCAACCATGCAAAAAACTGGGCCTCCATCACCAATGATTGATGGGTCCAAAACATAGTATCCCTGGGGTACAAATTTTATTTCCACACGCTGCCAACTCCAAAAGTGTTCCCAGATCTTCCAACAAACCAGTGGGCAGAGCCCCAAAACCAAGTTCAGTCCCTGCTGTCTATAAGGGCAATTCAGCCTGTTCCTGCAGAACAGATAGGCCAAAGTTTTTATTCCAGAATTTTCCTGGTACCCAGAAAAGAGGGAACCTGGTAGCCAATCTTAGATCTATCCATTCTAAACACCTTCCTGGTGGTACAAAAATTCAAAATGCTCACCCTACAGCAGCTTCTCCCTATGCTGTCCAAAGATGCCTGGTTAGCCACCCTAGACCTAAAGGAGGTCTATCTGCATATCCCAATCAGGGACTCCTGCAGGAAATATCTACATTTCAGGGCAGGATCTATGCATTTGCACTCTGCACTTCCCTTTGGCTTATCCACTGCTCCCAGAGTTTTCACAAAATGCCTGGATCCAGCCATTGCCTTCTGCAGACAAAGAAATATTCAAATTTACCCCTACTTGGATGACTGCCTGATTCAGGCAGACAGTCAGGAAAAGCTGTTGCAGCACCTGACATTTGTAAAGGACCTTCTAACCTCACTGGGGTGCACTATCAACGAAAAGAAATCCAAACTAGTCCCCAGTCAAAAAATTGTATTTCTGGGAGCAAGCTTGGACACAGCATCCCAGATGGCATTCCTTACGCCAGTAAAACAAGCCTATCTGACAGGCTACTTCTCTCAAATGGCCACCAGATCCCAGTTATCCGCAAGGAAAATCCTGCAAGTTCTAAGGTTCATGGCCTCCTGCATTCTACTAATGCCATATGCCAGACTGCATATGAGGAAACTTCAATGGTACTTAAAAAATCTTTGGTGCCAACATTCTCAGGACCTGGAAATTATCATACCTATGATACCTTGTCTAAGGAAAGAGTTCCTTTGGTGGGCAGCAGCATGCAACCACAACAAGGAACTTCCGTTTACACAATCACGTGCCACTCAGACCCTAACCACAGATGCATCAGACTATGCCTGGAATGCACCTCTGGATGGCAGGTGCATTCAGGACCACTGGAGCCCAAATCAAATTCATCTGCACATCAACCAGAAAAAGATGCTAGCTGTTCAGCACGTTCTAACAGCTTTTAGATCTCTTCTGTCTCCAGGCCTCTTCTAATCAAAACCGACAACACCACAGTGATGTGGTACATCAACAAGCAGGGGGAAACTCACTCTTAGCTACTCTGCAGGCTAGCCATGACCCTTTGGAACACAGCCTCAGCCATGCATATTCACCTGCAAGCCCAATTCCTGCCAGGCAACCAAAACTCTCTGGCAGACAACTTAAGCAGAAATCTCCTAGATCCACATGAGTGGCAATTAAACCACAACACCTTCAGCCTTGCAACCCAGAAATGGGGTACCCCAAAGGTGGACCTATTTGCCTCCCCCTACAACCACCAGCTCAGCAAATTCTGCACCAGGGAACCTCATAGCAAGGCCTAGAAAGTGGATGCCCTGTCCTTCCACTGGGGAAACCTCTCAATCTATGCATTCCACCCCCCCTTCCTCTTCTTACCAGAGTACTACTCAAAATAATGGAGGAGAGACCAAGGGCAGTCCTGATTACCCCAGACTGGCCACACCAGCACTGGTACCCACTACTGTGCAGTCTGAATCCATTGCCTCCAGGGCACCTCCCTCAGTTTCCAACTGTCCTGACTCAGCAGGAGGGAGAGTTCTTGCATCTACAGTAGTACACCATGAACCTGGCAACCTGGCTTATTCCTTGAGTTCTCCTCCAGTGGCCAGCCTAAGCAATCAGGTCCTTGATGTTATACGTGAAGCCAGATGACCCAGTACTAGAAAATCCTATGCTCACAAGTGGAAAAGGTATTGTTCCTGGATCCAGACTAAAAGAGCAGATCCAGCACAGCCGTCCTTACATCTCATCCTGGATTACCTAGCAGACCTACTCCACAGGGGCCTTTCCTTCTCTTCCATTAAATTCCATGCCTCTGCCATCTCTGCACATTACAGCACTGAGACACCTCTCTTCTCACATCCTCTCATCAAGCAGTTCCTGAGAGGAGCTAACAACTTAAGAACACCAAGAAAAGCCCCTACCCCTGCTTCGGACCTTAACTTTGTGTTGGAAAAGCTCACGCTCCTCCCTTTGAGCCTGCAGCTTCAGCAGAGTTAAAATTCCTCTCTTGGAAAACAGCCTTGCTTTTGGCCATCACTTCAGCTAGAAGAGTGTCTGAGCTACAAGCACGTATGGCTGTGGAACCCTTCATCATTTTCCAAACTAACAGGGTCTCCCTCAGGACTAACCCAACTTTCATGCCTAAAATGATGTCTAGTGTGGCTTTCAACCAATCTATTCATTTGCCCACCTTTTTCCCTAAACTTCAAAGTAAAGAGGAAAGGATCATGCACTCTTTAGATGTGCATAGACAGCTCAGATTCTACCCAGATAGGACTAAGCCCTTTAGGAAATCTGACCAGTTACTAATCAGCTTTGCACCAGGGGCAGAGGGCAAGGCCATATCAAAACAAACCATCTCCAACTGGATATCACACTGTATCCATTTCTGTTACAAACACCATGGAAAACAACCCCACAGGGGGTCAGAACACATTCCATTAGGGCAACTTCAACCTCTACAGCCTTTCTCAGAGGAGTCCCTACCAGCGACATCCTGGAAACTGCAACACTGAGTTCTGTCCATACCTTCACCAAGCATTACCACCTGCCTATCTTTTAAAAATCCAGGGCGGGCTTTGCAACCGCAGTCCTGCAAGGCATACTAGCCAGCTCTTCTTGACTGCCTCCACCCATTCTACAGCTTTGGGAATCAACCCAAGTGTGATGACTGCAAAAGTGAAACATGAAGAACATAGTACAGTTGTGTACACTTACCATAAATGTTACAGGTCTATTGCTATTTACTTTCTACTGGTGGTGTTATTCCACCATAACTTAGCTCCCTATTTGGGGGGCTTCTGACATTTGGAGCAAAAAAAAAAACTGATGTAATGGCACCGGCTGCCTGTTTTTATACCACTGACGACCTGACGTCAGTCCTGAAGCGACAGCAACCAACGCAGAAATACTAAGCCTCCGGTATTCGTGCCGACTGAGGGCTACCCCTGGCAGGATAACCCAAGTGTGATGACTGCAACAGTGAATATACTCGAACATCTACATTTATGGTAATTGTACACAACTGTACTTTCGTCTTTCTTTTGAAAAGGCCAAAGGCAATTACCATAAGCTTCCTCACAAATTAGATTTATTCATATAAGACAGGAGTTGTTTGACATATTCCAGCCTGAAACTTCTTCATTTGACTGCCTGGATGATAGAATGTTAATACCTTTTAGGCATCTGTTTTCTGAGGGCATGCAGTAAATATTAATGGGGGCTAAGAAACCTTCTACTATAAAATCATATACGAATAAGTGGAAAAGATTTTTTAGTTTGTGCCATAGTAAGAACCAGGAGCCTTTTAAGGCCCAGATGCCTGTCATTCTGCAATATTTTTGTGAGTTACTATCCTGTGGCCTTTTTATAGTTCTGTCAAAGTTCATCTTTTGGCCATTTCTGCTTGGCTGCCCATCGACCCCCCTCCTTTTCTACCCAGTCTGGAGTCAAACATTTTTTGAAAGGAGTTTTGAAAGTCTGTCTACGCACAAAAAAAAAAAAACAGGTAGCTCTTCCCTGGGATCCTAATTTTGTTTTGGAAAAAAAACAGCACTTCCTTCATTTGAATCATTTCATCAGGCTGAGTTGAAGTTCTTAACTTGGAAAACAGTGTTACTTATTCCTCTGACCCCTGCAAGAAGAGTATCTTGTGGTGGGTCAACCTTGTCATTTTTCATAAAGATAGGATATCTTTGAGAACAAATCCTTCATTTATGCCTAAAGTGGTTTTAGAGTTTACTTTGAGTCAAAGCTCTTCATCTCCCTGTCCTCTTTCCAGAATCTAAAGACAAGGGAAAAGGATTTTACATAGTCTGGATATCCACAGGGAGCTCAAATTCTCTCTCGAAAGAACTAAAACATTTGAGAATTCTGAAAAATGATTTATTTCCTGTGAAGGTAAGGAAAAGGAGTGACCAGTTTCAAAAGCGACAATTTCTAAATGGTTGGCTCATGCTGTAACCTTTTATTATACCCCCATAGCATCTCATTTCCAGGCAGGGTTAGAGTCCATTCTACTAGGGCTTTAGCCTCTTCTGTGGCTTCTTGGAAAGAAGAGGACTCTAGGAGTATCCTAGAGGCAGTAACTTAGTCCTCTGCACATACTTTTACAAAACACTACAAATTACATTCCTTTTCCAAGTCTAGTATGACCATACTCCAGGGGCTCTTCTACATACATCTTCCTCCTCCCTGTCTTTCTAAGCTCCAGTAATCTACCCATACAGTTTAGGCTACTGCAACATTGATCTAATGATGAACATAGTACAATTGTGTAAGTAAACTTAACATTTTTTTTAATTTTTTTTCGTAGCATATGCAGACAAGAATACAGATTTCCATACCGGATCGGTCGAGGCCCGGGTTAACAACAACCACCACCAGTACTATTAGCCAACAGGGTGCTGGCGGAAAGTGGGCTACTGTTGGCCAATAAAGAAGGAGAAGAAGAGAGGGAAGGCATGCCCAAAGGCAGGAAAAGGTTAGGAGTGTGGTAGTGAGGGTAGGAACTTTGAATGTTGGCAGTATGACTGGTATAGGGAGAGAGCTAGCTGATATGATGGACAGAAGGAAGGTTGATATATTGTGTGTGCAAGATACCAGATGGAAGGGGTGTAAGGCCTGGTATATCTGAGGTGGGTTCAAAATGTTCTATCATGGTGTGGATGGGAGGAGAAGTGGGGTAGGGGTTATCCTGAAGGAACAGTATGCCAAGAGTGTTTTGGAGGTGAAAAAATGTTGGATAGAGTGATGTTTATAAAGCTGAAATTGATGGTGTAATGATGAATGTTGTTAGTGGATATTCTCCGCATGTTGTGTGTGGATGAGAAAGAAAAATTTTGGAGTTGGATGAAGTGGTGATGACTGCACCCAAGGGTGAGAAAGTGGTGATTGGAGCAGATTTCAATGGCCATGTTGGTGAAGGGAACAGAGGGGATGAGGAAGTGATGGGTAGGTATGGTGTTAAGTAGAGGAATGCAGCAGGTCAGATGGTAGTGGATTTTGGGAAAGTGATGGACATGGCTGTGGTGAATATGTATTTTAACAAGAAGGAGGGGCATATGGTGACATACAAGAGTGGAGGAAGATGCACACAGTTGGATTATATCCTATGCAGGAGGGCCAGTTTGAAGGAGATTGGAGACTGTAAAGTGGTGACAGGGGAAAGTGTAGTTAGGCAGCATAGAATGGTGGTCTGTAGGATGACGTTGGTGATCAAGAAGAGGAGGAGGAGTGTGAGGGCAGCACAAAGGATCAAATGGTGGAAGGGTGATTGTGAGGTGGAGTTCAGGGAAGAGTTAAGAGAGGCACTGGGTGGCAGTGAAGAGTTACCTAATAGCTGGGTAACTACAGCAGAGCTAGTAAGGGAGACAGCTAGAAAGGTGCTTGGTGTGACATCTGGACAGAGGAAGGAGGACAAGGAGACCTGGTGGTGGAATGAGGAAGTACAGGAGAGTTTACAGAGAAAGAGGTTGGCAAAGAAGAAGTGGGATTGTCAGAGAGATGAAGAAAGTAGGCAGGAGTATAAGGAGATGAGGTGTATGGCAAAGAGAGAGGTGGCGAAGGATAAGGCGTATGAAGAGTTGTATGAAAGGTTGGACACAAAGGAGGGAGAAAAGGACCTGTACTGACTGGCTAGACAGAGGGACTGTGCTAGGAAAGATGTGCAGCAGGTAAGGGTGATAAAGGATAATGAGGGAAACATACTCACAAGTGAGGAGAGTGTGTTGAGCAGATGGGAAGAGTACTTTGAGGGATTGATGAATGAAGAGAATGAGAGAGAGAGAAGGTCGGATGATGTGGGGATAGTGAATCAGGAAGTGCAACGGATTAGCAAGGAGGAAGTAAGGATAGCTATGAAGAATGGAAAGGCTGTTGGTCCAGATGACATACCCGTGGAAGCATGGAGGTGTTTAGGAGAAATGGCAGTGGAGTTTTTAACCAGATTGTTTAATGAAATCTTGGAAAGTGAGAGGGTGCCTAAGGAGTGGATAAAAAGTGTTTTGGTACCAGTTTTAGAGAATAAGGGTGATGTGCAGAGCTGTAGTAACTACATAGGGATAAAAGTGATCAGTCACAGCATGAAGTTATGGGAAAGAGTAGTGGAAGCTACGTTAAGAAGGAGGTGATGATTAGTCAGCAGTAGTATGGTTTCATACCAGGAAAGAGCACTACAGATGCAATGTTTGCTCTGAGAGTGTTGATGGAGAAGTACAGAGAAGGTCAGAAGGAGTTTCATTGTGTCTTTGTGGATTTAGAGAAAGCATATGACAGGGTCCCTAGTGAGGAGTTGTGGTATTGTATGAGGAAGTCGGGAGTGGCAGATAAGTATGTAAGACTGGTACAGGATATGTACATGGGTAGTGTGACAATGGTGAGGTCTGAGGTGGGAATGACAGATCCATTTAAGGTGGAGGTGGAATTACATCAAGGATCAGCTCTGAGCCCTTTCTTATTTGCAATGGAGATGGGCAGGTTGACAGATTATATCAGACAGGAGTCCCCATGGACTATGATGTTTGTAGATGGCATTGTGATCTGTAGTGAGAGTAGGGAACAAGTTAAGGAGACCCTGGAGAGGTGGAGATATGCTCTAGAGAGGAGAGGAGAGGAATGAAGGTCAGCAGGACTAAGACAGAATATATTTGTGTGAATGAGAGGGAGGATAGAGTCTTCATGAGGATGCAGGGAGTAGAGCTGGCAAAGGTGGATGTGTTTAAATACTTGGGATCAACAGTTCAGAGTAATGGCAAGTGTGGAAGAGAGGTGAAGAAGAGAGTACTGGCAGGGTGGAGAAAAGTGTCTGGAGTGATTTTTGACAGAGACAGGCAAGTATCAGTAAGAGTGAAAGCGAAGGTCTACAAGAGGGTAGTGAGACCAGCTATGTTATATGGGTTGGAGGTAGTGGCACTGACAAAAAGGCAGGAGTCAGAGCTGGACATGGCGGAGTTAAAGATATTAAGATTTGCACTGGGTGTGATGAGGGTGGACAGGATTAGGAATAAGTATATTAGAGGGTCAGCCCAGTTTGGATGATATAGAGACAAAGCCAGAGAGGCAAGATTGCATTGGTTTGGATATGTGCTGAGGAGGAATGCTGGATATATTGGGAAAAGGATGGAGCTGCCAGGTAAGAGGAAAAGAGGAACGCCTAAGATAAGGTTAATGGATGTGGGGAGAGAGGACATAACTTCATTGGTGGATTCAACAGGTTTCATTGAATCCAGGGCTTCCTCTTCAATCCCCTCTTCTGTCTCAGGAATTATTCACAAATGCCTCAGACATGGAATGGGGGACAACAGGATGGGGGGGCAACCTTCTCATCTTGGAAGGTTCAAGACATGTGGTCTCCTTCCCAAATGAAGGAACACATATAAACATAAAGGAGATGAGAGCTCTCATTTTTGCCCTGCAAACTTTCACCCTCTTTTTCTTCCAGGTCCCCTAAAGTAGTTCACAGACAACACCACAGTTTTTTAGTTTGTCAACAAGCAGAGGGGACCAAGTCATATCTCCTGTGCAGGTTGGCTCTCAGGGCTTGGGAGTTGGCAACTCAGGATCGGGTAATCCTTCAGGCAGTTTACACTCTTTCCAGTCAGAATGTTGTGGCAGACACTTTGCGCAGGTTCATGACTAAATCCCATGAATGGATGTTGCACAGGGATGTGTTTTTGGTCATTATCCACCAATGGGGTAGTAGATCTCTTTGCCTCCCCTATGAACAGACAACTTCCAATGTTTTGTGCCAGAGTGGCCAACCCTCTGGCATGGAAGGTGGACGGCCCATCCTTCTCTTGTTGGGGGATGTTTCTCTATGCATTCCCCCCTTCCCCCTGCTACAGAAAGTTCTGTTAAAGATACAACAGGACCAAACAAAAATCTTGCTGGTGAGTCCCTTTTGGCCAAGACAGCATTGGTTCCCCCTTCTTCTGCATTTAGCCAAAGGCAATCATCACAAGTTACCCCACAGGGTGGATGTACTCCCACAGGACAAGGGATCCCTAATACCCCCACACATACTAAAATGCTGCTTAAAGTAATTGGTCTATAATTACTGTAACTATACACTGGACTGCCTTTAAGTAGTGGATAATAATTGCATTCAGCCACTTATCTGATACATAAGTAGGAGCTAATGAAATTATTGAAAACATACCTCTCAACCTGAAAACATCAAAACTCTGGACAAAGGCCCATGAAACGTAGGTAAAACTGGCCAAAAATCAGGGCACTGATTAATATAAAAGCTGCATACCTAATCATGTAACCCCACCCACTCCCATGGAATTGTGGGATACCAACATGAAGACTGAAGTCACTAAATAATGACAAACATTTGAATTTCAGACATCATATCCCTAAGAAAACACATAATAATGCAAAAGCTTTTATTATAGCAACTATCTGAGACTACAGTAGTAGTATTTAAATCAGTCCATATTTTTGGCCCTTTGGCCCACTCCCACCATTATTTTTGGCTTTGTGGGACATAAATGGAGCAGACATTTTCCCGATAATTAAAATGAAATAAATTATCTGTTGACTGAGTAAGAGGGCTGGTCTGCTGACTCTTTTCAGTCACGCCCCAAACTTGATCGAACAAGCATAACATAAAGTTAATTTAAAAAAGCATAATACAGCTTAGGTAGACAGCAACCAATTTAGCAATGTAATAAACAATGGGAAACAGAATGAGCAGTGCAAACATAAATACTTCAGTAATTATAATCACGGACAAATTATGTTAAGATGCAGGTGAAGAGTCTGCACTGATGGCATTCCTTAAAGCACACCCATATGATAGGAGATGAACACATATTCCTTCAGCAACTTAATAACCACCCTCAAACAGCTAATAAGGACACAGTCTGCACCAGCAAGAAGGAAATTAGCTCATGGTAAATCAATCTAGTGACAGTACATAATAGTTTATTACAGCATATAGACGTGTGTGTGTTTCCATCTGCATACCTAAAGATGTGCTTCTCATCTCAAGTGTCAGCAATGCATGGACATTCTGATCCCTCATTCATTTCACCTAACCCCTAAATTAGGTGGACTGCGTAGGCCTCCTCCTCCTCCTGCTCTTCCCCCTCAACAGACAGAAATGTACTGCCCCCACTGCCCCGTCCAGCTATCTTACCGTCCTCTTCTCCTATGCAATCATCACTCCAAGTGCAGCACAGCAGTATCAACCTCAATCACCTGCAATGGGGTGGGGTAGAAAATTGATGACAGCACTGGTAGAAGGGACAGGGACTCTGCTGGTATAGCAGCCATGCTAAGCACCACATTCCTAGACCCAACTCTGCTTACTTGCAGAGCATGTCATTCAGGGGCTGTGTGGTCCACAAACCAATTTTGCACTTAGCTATTCATTGGTTCATAGATTAGTACGAGGCTAACTGCCCTTGTGGGCCATTTTAAACCTAGTCAATTTCCCCATGCGAGAATCAAACCCTGCACCTTGTGTCTATAAGGTGAACACCTTAACCATTATGCCAACCTCCCACTCCTATATCGTAGACTGACATTTTACTGAAACCCAATGCTACCAACATTCAGAAAGCAGTCTCAAAATATCTTGGGGGTCAAAATAAAAATCATGTAAAACGTTTCTACTCACTTCTGCAAAAACTACTATCAAAATTTCTTACTTCATCTTAAGTCACAATATGTCCTTAAAAGGAAACCGAATGCAATTTCAGAAATCCTAACTAAAGCAAAATACTACACACCACACAGACATAACAACCCAAAATCAATGGGACCTGGAAAGAGCAACTTCCAATGTTTAGCTTAGGGGAGAAAAAATGATAAGAGCAGCTCTTCCACTAATACTGGATGAAACATTCCAAAGAGACAGGAGAATATAAAATTGATTATAGAACTAAACAGTGTGATATGTTTTTAACAAATTTATTGTAAGGAATGATCAACACAGAAAATAAAATAAGAAGCAAACTAGACTCTGTCTGGAAGAGTTGAGAAAGTGCACAGACACACACACAAACACATTAAAAATTACAAATAATGGAGAATACACTTGAAGGAACCCATATACAAGCATTAACAATGTCAAAACTTTGATTAAGCAAATGTATTCACACTGAAATTGCCACATCTCTCACTAGTCTAATACAGCTATTGAAAAACACAAACATCAGTATACCCATGCTGCTGCAGCAAAACAGGTGCATCTAGAAACACCTAATGCGTACACCCTTACGAATTAATACTCACACCTGGCAAGCGTGTATAATAGCAAAATATGGATTACTCCTTTTGCACTACATATACTTAAAAGACCTATAAAATGGCACTGTTCTAGTACACAAAAAGGGGAAGATGACACTTGCAAAGTGGGCTGATTTGAATGGATTACATAAGAGTAACACACAGTCAAAAAGGTGCAACAGTCAGGCCTGTATAATACACAGAAAATAAGGATTCCTATTAGAACCTTGAACGCTTGAAATGTCGAACGTCATATGGTCGACACCATATGATCGACATTTCAAGATTTCTAAGGTTAAGCATAATGCGCCGTTCAGTGCAGAATGGGAGAATTTCCCTTTTCTGCACTGAAGTGCGATCTTGGAGTTGGTATATTTAAGTGGGGAGGTGTGGGGGGTGCAGGGGGGCTTGCCCCCCCCTGCCTGCACTATTAAGGTAAGTTTTTTTTTTGTTTTTTATTATATATATATATTTGAACTTTCGAACTTCGATCATATGCTGGCGGACATATGGGATTTGAAGTTTTGAAAGTTCAATTTTGTAATATAGACCCGAAAATAAAATCCACGTGCAGCCAGGGCCCACTGGATTCCTACTTAAAACCAAGAACGGCCCCAGATATGCCAAAATGTTGTCAAAGGCAACTATTAGTCCCTGACTATGCACCACAAGCAAAGTCACTATAGCACTCATTCATTCAAACCAGGCTAGAGCGGCACTTACCAAACCCTTTGATGAGCTCTGTAAAAACACCTGGGTCAGTCTCCATCAAACACTATTTGCCCGCTCTGCCTGCCATGCCTATAACCTGATAAGTAACCACCACACCAGTAATACCACACCCTTAAAAAAGTAACCAAATCAATGGCAACAAGTTCTATCCCATCATACCTGTCAGATATAGAAATAAGTATGCCATCATTCCCAACAATTCCTTCCTATTTGGATTCCTTATTGATGCAACAACTTCCAGACTGATCATTGCCTGCCATTTTTTTCCCTCCAGTTTTAAGCTGATGTAATGCCGCCATTTACAACTCGCACACACTGACCAGCTTCAAGTGCATAAATGAAAAGAAAATGATGCAAGCAGCTCAGCGAGACTAAACCATTACAGAAGAAAATAACTCTTCCAAGTCCGGATACAAAAACATGTGATATACACATTCGCTGTTAACAACAACTAAGAACAGAAACTATGGGACACGCAGGCAGTCTGATACACAACTACTAGCACCATGTCATCACTACCCATAGTTTGAAACTCCCACCCACCCCAGTCTCTGAGTCTGACAGGCAGTCAGGCACTGCCTCACGAAGCTGATGTCATCATGCACTCCCCTGCACATTGATGATGTAGAGGGATACGCTGACAATGCATGATGACATCAGTCATAACTTCAAACTGTAAATAAAAATAAAAATTGGGAATTGAAGGGACCGCTTAGAAATTCGTGGCACCCCATTATTTTGCCCTCAAAAGTGGTAAATACCAAGGAATTCGGTATGGTTGAGAGGTATGATTGAAAACCACAGTTAGCGGTTATACTAAGGATTGCTTAGCATTCTAAAAGAAAGTACCACTAAAGCCATCTAATCCCATTCTGCAACTAGCTCTTACTGTTTTAACACATGAAAAGATAGTGCATTGCTTATTATTGGTGGTGGTGTTATAAAATGCCTTCTTGTCCTTAACCATGTTAATTAAAGGTTGCTCAGATTACAAATTAGCTGTTGCAGGAGACTTTCCCTGTATTCAGTTGAGTATCACAGAATGAGTTACACTTCATTGGTTTTACTATATCCACAAGTGTAAGTCAGAAATATCTAAACGTACTTGGCCTCCACATCCCATAACATATATGGTTGCATAACAGTGGGGCATAACGAAAAAAAAACACTGCAGTACACTGCTGACTCATAATGTAAGTAATAGTATAGCCTGTTTTTAAAAAAGTAAAACAAAATGTGGAAGAGACGTTACTTGACAAACCTCCACTCATCAAAGTGTATATATGCCACTGTGGTAGCCCATTTTGGTTCATACTCCTTTTACTTAGAGTAGCTTATTCTGAACAGATGGAAAATCATATATACTCTAAACATATAATGTTTTCCAACATATTCTGGGCATTGTCCACCAGGGTAGCTTCCATGTGCTCTTAGAGTCAGATGTTTATTTAGCAGTGGACAGAGTAAATAGTTTGAGGACAGCAGTATCAGTTCTATCAAATCTTATGATACTGAGGTATGAAGATCACCAAAACTGATGGTATATTTCCCAAGGTTTTCATCCATGCAGCTGATAACGGATGAGTAATTGCCTCTTTCAAAACTTCTAAATTAAGATATGTGTTTACTAAAGTGAGCAATGTAATATTAACATGAATAGACCTCTGAAGTGAATTTTCCAGTGAGATATATACAAAGAGATAGATAGATAGATAGATAGATAGATAGATAGATAGATAGATAGATAGATAGATAGATAGATAGATAGGAAGACTGAATATGATAGTTTCACTGCTACAGGTATTACTGGGCTCTGTGGCAACTTGGTCTAAATCTGAAGAAATTAACAGTTATAAAAATTTAGCATTGGAGAGTGAGCCACTGGGAGAACTGACCAGCTAATAATTGAATAATTAAAGTCTCCAAGTAAAATAAAGGTGCAATACAGGTAACAGACTGTAACTCAGAAAAGACATAATAAGTGGTTATTGCAAATTATACAAAGGGACCTGTAACAAACTATTCCCATATATTAACAACTAATATTGTTAACAGATAATATTTTTGAATGAAAAGATTTCTGCTACAGTATTGACCATGAAGAATGGATATTCATAAGTGTCCATCCAAATGAACTTTTTGAGATATGGTCATCGCCTTTCTGGGCTGACTTCCTTTCCATGGTCAGAGACATTAAAACTGATGGTGGGCAGACAGAAAAGACCACCTGAAACACCTAATGTTCCTTGCCATGGTCAAGGCATTTGATAATTCATCAGGGCCATGTCCAGTGCAAGAACAATTTTGGGATTTGCTTTTTTCATGATATTGCTAGTAGTTTTGTGCTTGTTGCTGATTAATTCTGAATTTTGGCTTGAATATTTTTTGGGATATGTATTTCTTTGGTTTCTCAAGGCTGATGAGATCCCCTGAACATATTATCTACAGATGTGTGCATATGTATATGTGTCGTAAACAGCTGCTGGTTAGGATTTCCACCACCATTTCGTCTTCTGACTTAGGGAAGATCATCCTGTACCCACTTGTAACAGTGCTCCCAATTTAAAAAGAAAACCTTAAAAAGAACAGCTATGAAACTCAGGGCTTTCTTGAAGCACCCAAATCCACTGTCCTTGAGCCAGGGAATGCCTGTCCAGTGACTTTGACTGCAGGAGCACTTTCCATAACAGATTAAAAAAATTATAGGCACAACAAAAAGGGAGAAATCCAGAAAATGAATAGCTAAGGAAGCAATCAGAGTGCACAAATACACTGAGACACCATCAGTTCTTCGTAGGCCTGAAGACACTAGTTGCATGAAGGCACCTGTTGGCAAGTCTACAATCCCACCATCTGCTGTGTAACTGTCTGTGAGTGCCTGTGTGGAAGACAGCAGTGGGGTAGTTCTCTCTGTTTGTAACTAGACTTTACCAGTTATTTCTCCTACATCACAGCCATACACTGGTTACCTGGCATCCACTTTGGCCAGCACGTGGCATAGGCCCTTGCAGAGTGACTGCTATCTGATATCCCTGCTATCTTGGTACAGCAGCAGTTTATACCTAGATATCTGGTTATTACTTCTGAATTTAGTGAGATGTCTTCCTCCAAGATGTTAAGAGCCTGTCATATGTTGATTGGGCATCAGGCATTGGGATGTTGGTACTCTGCAGTGCCTCATGTGGACTTCTTTGATTACTGGAAATTTGTTAGATGGTGTATAGCAAACTGATAAAGGGCTGGAATCCCACCCCAGATGGCTACCAAGTCTAGTACTTATGGTACCATAGCCCCAGCAAAGAGAATGAGAGGCCCTTCAGCTGACCCATCATCTAACTTGGACATCAAAAAGAAAGAGGACCAGGACATAATGTATGTCTCCCAAATTTAATCCCCTTAATATATAACAGATACAGTGATGAATTCCGTCAACCTGCTCTCTACCAAAGGCTGTTTCCTTCGGAGAGACATTAAACCTTTATGTGTGAGTATTTCAAGTACAGTTTTAAGGACAGTGAGCTACTCTAGGTAGATGATTCCTGCCCTACTGCCATCCCCCTGTGTGCCAGGCCTTTGAGTGCACTTTCAGACACACAATTCCTAGAGCTAGATTCACAGCCCCTCACCCACAGGATATCCAGACACCTTTATAGGGTGGAAGAAAGGACCAAATATCTGTGGAGAAATCCATTACTGGATACGGCTATTGTTTCTGTAGAGGCAGTGAGGGCTCCAGACTAGCATCCACCGATATTACCATGCCAAACAATAAATAAATCAGACTGATGGATCATTTGGGAGAAAAAGGTATATACCTCTGCAACACTAGATATTAGGTCTATTAATTACCAAACACAAGAGCTGCAATATAATATCAGAGGGACATCTTAAAACAGATAACGGAGATGGCAAACATTCCAGAACAATACTGTGAGGTTGACATTTACTAAACTGATCTAGACTTCCCAAAGTATACAACCATGCCATCAAATGTAACTATGATTCTATATATGTATCTGCCATGGCTGGAGCTTTG
Source organism: Protopterus annectens (assembly GCF_019279795.1). Classification (NCBI taxonomy): domain Eukaryota; kingdom Metazoa; phylum Chordata; order Ceratodontiformes; family Protopteridae; genus Protopterus; species Protopterus annectens. The sequence continues at coordinate 424,015,040 of NC_056745.1, read as the reverse complement.
GGGAAAGTGTTAAAAAGACATGCATGGCTCAGGATACAGCCCCTGTCTGAGGGTGTAAGAGGCCAGATCCTAAATATGCCCCCTGAATAAGCATCTGTGCTTTGTCCCTTTTTTCCAAGAGGTCTACAAAAAGGCTTGACGAGAAAGGAAGACTATTCAAACAGTGAAGTAATAGTCCCCCATCCCAAAATATAGCAGAAACTTCTGGAAAAAGCAATACCCTTTCCACTGAAAGCAAACCAAGGATGAGCAATTTAAATAAAATAAAGCTTTTGAGAAGGAAGTGGAGAGCAGGTAGGGACTGGGGCATGCAGCAGGGCAGATGTAGAATTAATAGCCCAACTCCTGCCTAAATAACTCCTCCAGTACTCATGTTCTTGTTGACTTACCTTCTTCTACCTCTGTGGCACATCTCACAGAATAAAGAGTAGGTTTTTACAAGAGTTAGTGGTTTACCCAGATTGCATATGCTTGGGTAAGGCAGCTAATTGATTCAGGATACAAAACAGAATTCTGGAGGCTGACGTCCTTTGTGGGGATCCCACAGATTCCTTTGAACCTTATAACTTTTGTAGGACCAATGCTGGGTCAGTAGCTCACTTGCACTTCTGTAGAAAAGGATCCACCAGGAAAGGAAGGACAGGGTTTTATTACACACTGTTCCTGAACTTAAAAAATGCAACTCTTGGAGACAGATACTGTATCTCTCCATTCTGAACAAATGCTTAATACTGCAGAAATTCAAGAAACTAACTCTGTAGGCTGTATTTCCCTTGGTGTTGCCTGTAGTCTTAATGATCACCGTGGATGCAAAAGATGCTTACCTCCATATTCCCATATTTTAAGACCACAGAAATTTAAGTATCCTTGCAAGGTTCCAACCCATCATTTCTTGTCATTCCCCTTTGGACTCTGTACTGCTCCAAGGGTGTTCAACCAAATTAATAGCGTCTGAGTTTGTGCATATGAAGCTTTGTACATTACATATTTCCTCAGTTCTGGATGACTGCTTAATTAAGACTTGGTTCCAGGAGGAGCTGAGGATAGCTTTAATCTAACCATCTCCTGTCTGACTCTGTTAGGGATCTTTATCATCTTCTGTAAGTCAAGTTTGTTCCATACCAGAGTCAATACATGTCTGGAAGCAATACTAAATACAACAGAGAGCATGGAGCTCCAGACAAAATTGCCCTTCTCAACAACATCTTCTTCAGTTTTGCAGAGAAAAGTCACCCAACAGTGTGAGAAAGTTTGTGAACAATGGGGCACATGTCAATTTCTACATTTATGGTCACTTTGACAAATATGAGGAAAATCCAGTTACACCTAGAAACTTCTGGTTACATCACCTGCACCGATCGGACAGAATCCTACCCATTATCTCCTCTGTTTGCAGGAAGTTTTGTTGGTGGGCACATCAGGTGTGTCTAACTCTGGAAATACCCTTAATGACATGTCAGAGGATGCTTGGGAGGCCCACAGTTGGCCACTTCAGAATCCAGATCAACTGGAATTACAAGACCCAAAACTGCCACCTCAATATGAATTAGATGCAGGCATTAACCTAAGCCACCCAGGTATTCAAAAATGTCTGGGTACCAGACAGACCCACTTGTAGTCATAGAAAACACCACAGCCATATGGTACATAAGCAAACAAGGGAGTGCCTACTATTACTGCCAGCTTTGCATAATAGTAGTACTAGACTGAGACACAGATGTCTGTCAGGACCTCCTCTTTCAGGCAGTCTATGTGCTCTCAGAGCAAACCATCCCAGTGGACCACCTAAACAAATCCTCAACCAAGCCCCATGTATGGAGAGTGAATCTAGAGATCTTCAAATCCATTAGCAGTGCTGAGGGTCCCTATGATGGACTTCTTTACACCATCCTAAAACCACCAAGACCATGAGGTTTTGCTTACTGTTCCCATGCAGACAAAACTGGGTGATAAACACCTTCTCCCTCAATTAAGGCAAGGGGTATCTGTTTGCCTTGCCCTCCCATCATTCTACTCATCCTGCCCAAAGCCCTGATAAATACCAGGGAGGAGCAAGTACAGCTAGTACTAATAGCCTCCTTCCGAGTAAGACAACCTTGTCTTTCTCTGTTTTACAACTATAAATGGGGAGACATATGTTTTTCCCATGACTATCAACTTGTTGACACAACACAAGTACACCTTAGTGCACTCCAGACTTCCCATTCTTAAACTGACTGCCCAGAGGATAGATAATTGATTCTCCACTGAGACATTTCTCCCTTGAGGTGGTCTCACTCCATAAGGAAGCATGAAAGCCTAGTATCAAGAAAATCCTACTTGGGTAGGTGGATCCTCAGCATGAAAAGTTTCTTGTAACAGTTCCCCCGAAAAAGCTTCTGCTCATCAGGTCCTTACCTACATACGCACCTTGTTTAATGCAGGATTTGCTTATACTTCAGAACAGGCCCATATGTTTGTAATTTCACTTGTTTGCCTGTGGAACCCTGTTACCCCTCCAAAATGGTTAAGCTTTTTTTAAGGGAATCCTGCACCTCAGATGAGCTGGAGACTATACCCTAGGTCCTGAAGGTCATTCTGGAGAACCTTAACAATGTTATTTTCTACCTGCCAAAAGTTGTGCTTCTAACTTTCTATCCTGAAAAATGATTTTCCTAGTGGCCATTAATTTTGCTTTCAGAGTCTTTGAGCTGAGGCCCTGATAACAACAGTGCCCTGTTCCATTTTTTTCCCAAAAGAGTACTTATGATTACAAATTCATCTTTTATTTCCTAAGTGGTCTCTGAGTTAGTTCTAAACCAAAACATCCAATTGCTCTGGAAGCCAGTAACTTGGATATCATTCACAACATCTCCAAGCACTACAAGCTAGATTATTTCTTTAGAAGCAGAGAAGGGTTTACCACTACTGTCTTGCAGGGCTGATTAGCATCACCACCCTGAGTTCTGGTTCAGGACATTTACTGTTTTATTACTATCCCTTTCTGTATGAATGATACTGCAAAGTGACCCCTATGCTAAACATGATACAGCTGTGTAACAACCATAGTGGTAGATAGTAGAATACTGAGATCACCACTTCAATAATAGGTCCTCTCCCACCATCCCCATTGTCCCTTCCTTTTTAATGAGGCTTCTTTATAAAAAAAGATGAAGATGATGAACACTGCATGTTATTAAACTTTAATTTTGAGTCTACAAGCTTGGGGCATTTAGAGCTTCAGACAGCCATAGTTTACCTTAACCCCAAAATCTTTCAAAAACACACCTATTGAGGATTACCTTCTTCTATCATACTGCAAAGAACTGATGATAATGTTGGTTGCCTTTCCTTTTCCTTGTAGTGTCAGTCTGACTTCTCCAGCATGGGGCTGGTGGAGGGGGGGACCAGCCCACAAAGAAGACATGCAAAGCTCTATCTGGCAAATTTCCATTCTTCCAGTTCAAGCTCAGCTTTAATTAAGTTTGTGCTGGCCAAGAACTGTTACTTAACAAAAGAAAACTGTAGCAGCATGTGATATAACAAAACTATAAAACTGAAACATTGGAATATGGCTTATCCACATCATGAATAGTACTCCAGCAATGACCTAGGCATTCAAACATTTGACCGTGTACTGCTATGGTAAGTTGGTACAGAATTGTATTTTTTACCTGAATTGGAATTTTATCTGTCTATATCTATATCTATATTTATATGTATTTCTTTATCTTTATCTCTCTTTCAATTTAGCTATCTATGAAATCACTGTCAGGTCATTTGGACCTTACCAGATAAAGACTTGAAAGCCACTTCACTGAATAATGTGGCCTATAATGTATAATAATCCTCCACTTGTGCTAAAATTTGTAATTCATTTTAGTCTTGTAGCATTTGTCAGTGTGGCAATGAGTGGTGATGGCAGCTATGCCAGGAGAAGTAGAACAGTGGATGTGTAACATATGCCAGCACAGCTAGCTGGAATTTTGTAAAGAATTATATGTCACTTGTATGTCAAACTGATTTGTACAGATGCTTGTGTTGAAAATTGTATTTATAAAGCTGCTCGTGTTAAAAATGTACCAACAGTATGCCATGTTGGACAGAAAAGAAATATACATGCATTATTGCAAATGTTTAAATGTATATGTTTTAACAGATGATACTGGAAGAGAAGAGGTTAATCTAAATCTACCTGGCTTTGGAAGATAGTAAGAAATTAAATTACTGGGCCTAGGCCATAAATATGTTATTTTACAGTTCTCAGTGCAGCTAGACACAAAAAGTCTGTATTAGGAAGGTTTCTACATTGTCAATGGGGTGAATTAATTTGCTGCTCTTGTAGGGTTGAGGTTTGACATTGTTTTATGACTTTCAGGAGCTGCAGCAGATCTTATCAAGGCTGTGTGTGTGTGTGTGTGTGTGTGTGTGTGTGTGTGTGTGTGTGTGTGTGTGTGTATTATTGACACATAGGTACTAATTCCTGGCAGTTTCTATCAATGGGGGGGGGGGGTTGCATGGGAACCAGAAGTCAGATGACCAGATGTATGTGATGCCATTCTGTAATCCATCACTAAAAGTAATGTTTAATACTAGGTGAGACTGAAGTCTCAGAGCACTCTGTTTTTGTAACCTGACAAAGATGAATCTCTCACCTATTTCATCTTGTCTTGCTCTAGTAACTCACCAGGGAATAATAATTCTTTAGATCAGTCAGGAAAGTAAGGTGAGATTAGTTAAATATTTTTTTTCTGTAACTGTGTGAACCTGTCCTCCTGTGTTATTTTTAGTATTTCCTATGACTGAAACTCTGGTGTTTATTGTAACTAGATGTTTAGTATTTTGTGTTCTTTTATTATTTATTACTACGTATATTTAAACTTTTCATTGTGGCTGGTCCTTTAGAGAATATTTTAACATGTAAGAGTACTTATATATATTGGTGACATTGTAGCCACTCCTGAAAGCCTGGCTGTTTGGTCAAGATTACCATTTGTATTAATTGCACTCAGTATAATTGGGTAGCTTTGCAAGAGCCTTAGAGTAGCTGGCTTTGAGGTGTTTGGTGGCAGTGTAACAACCTTATAGTCTGGTCAGAAGGGGGTAAAGCTAGTAAATCTGTCAACCTTTCCCAGGTGTGTGTGTGTGTGTGTGTGTGTGTGTGTGTGTGTGTGTGTGTGTGTGTGTGTGTGTGTGTGAGTGTGTGTGTGTGTGTGTGTGTATGTGTATGAAAATCAAATCTTAAAGTGTGTGTATCAGCTCTTGGAGCAAGGACATGAAGCACTGGTTTCACTGAGAAAGTGGTGAAGACCTTGGCTTGGACACTCAGCTGAGGTCTCAACTCTATAGCTGTGCCAGTGAAGAGTCTTATTGAGGACCTGGAGGGAAACCCAGACCCCAGACTGAGTGTGTTCCCTATGTGCTCTTAAGGGAAATTGTGCTTGATGCAGTGAGCTGCATCTGGAAATACTCTGCATATCCATTTTTGTTCCAAATAAACATCCCTCTCTAGTGGCAGTGGTAAGGATTCAGGCTCCTTGATTACTGGCCCAGAGTGGGGACGTCACAGTTAGAACTTAAGATTTTTTCCTAGTTTCTTTTTGAAATGTCCACCAATGCTGACAATTAATGTAAAATATTTGAATATACTGGGACATAGTCTGTGGAGAGCCAGGCAATGTTATTAAAACAGTCATTATATAAGCAAATAGTAGTAAAATTATTATTCATCCCTCTGTTATGCAGTGAATTGTTATTATACAGATGTGCCTTTGTATACTGTAGTCTCTGAAAATCCTAGGGATGAAATAATATCACTGATTGTTACCCTGATGCTTATTATGATGTGAAGTGATGGTCAAAAATCCCAACAATATTTGACTTAACAGAGCTTAAATGGTGCTGGATATTGTCATTTATTTCCATATTCAAAATTAGTAGGCAATAAATAGACAGGTCATTTTCAAAGGTTTCTAATGTGCTAATAACCTTAGCAAATGCGTGATAATGAATATGCTGACATTTTGTCATTATTATTCCTAGTCATGCTGGCATAACATTTTTTTGGCAGAGTCCCCTGTAATCAGAGTATTACTATTAGCTGTAAAGGCATTAGGTGTAAGCCTAGAGTCAACATCTGAAGAATAGGGCTGTAAGTAGAATTTTCATTCACATAGGTTCTAATGATTCAGGGGTGTAACCAAGTCTTCCCCTGATCATTTCCTCTTTTTTAAAACAGGGCTGAATATTGCTAAAGTACTGGGAGAAACAAGGTCTGCAAAAGTGTCTGGAACTGCACATTCAGAAGATTCTAGGTGGCTGGTATAATTTACATTTTTCATCAACTTCAGGTGACCATGAATACAAATTTCCATCAGTTATACTTGTAGTCAAGTGCTGACTGATTGTGCCTAACATATGTCAGTGGCTAGCTGACTTACCATTAAGAGCTGCTTCGTAAGGTGTTTATTTGGCTTTACAACTTGTCATTTATCACATTTAGGTGTATGGCTAGGAGAAAATTAAACCATTTTCAATGGACAAGGAAAAGTGCATAGCAGAACCTCATTACCTTCCTCAGTTGGTGAAAGTAAAAATACCCTAGCAGATATGTCAAATGCAACTACAATATTTAAAAGAATAGACCTTAGATATGTAACTAGATATGCATCAGTACCTTTTCAAGCCATAGCTTCTAAACTTTTATTCCCTAACTGAAGAACGTTATCAAAGTAGCAAAATGTGCAATAGTTCTTAAAATTGTGAGCACATTATCACAAAACATTAGTATATGTATATATTAATGCATGCTCTTGTTTTATGCTGTTAATTAACAAGTTTGCTTTTCAGTTGAAGATTTTGCTTTAAAATTGCAGTATTGAACAAAAGTCAAAGTCAAAGTAAACTTCATTGTCATTCGGAAATCACACAACTGCAAATACTGAATGAAATTCCTTGTCTCCGGACTCAATGTGTAGACAACATATAGACTATTTTCACAGATATTTACACATATAATACCTAGCTATTACATCAAGGACACACAGGTAGACAGACTAATGCGGCACATAATTATAAACACATTTTAACACTTTTCACAGTGAACACTACTTGCATGAGAATAGCTCACACCTCTATGTTCTACATTTTTGAGTGGTTTTATTTCCTACTGTCAAAATTAAGTTAACATAAACTTTCTACCAAAAGAGTAAAGATGCCAGTGTAGTTTGAAAAATGACCTGTAAATGAGGTTAGAATATCAGAAGAATGACCTGGGTGTGAGACTCTACAATCTATAACAGTATACTCTGCATCTGTGGTCATATCGTGAAAGAACTCCAGAGTTTCTGGATTGTTCTAAACACAGGTCCATAAGCCTAGCAGGCCTTTCACCTAACTGTTCAGAATTGAAAATGTATCTAATAATACTTATTTCATAGTAGCTAATGTTACGTGTAACTCTGTTCTGCTATTAGTTTAAGCTAATGTTGAAATGTAACAGTTATTACTCATAAAGAGCAAATGTAAAGTACAAATTTGATCATGAAAAGTCAATGTTGAAACATTAAATGTATGTAAAGTCCAATGCTACTTGCAGAGATTGGAACATCTGAGCCACCAGAAAAAGGTGCTGTTTAAGGTTCTATTTTCATAATTGCATTTCGTGTGTAATCTTATGATATGGCAGTCTTTACAAACATCTTATCTTTTAGTCTAGATATATCACTGTAACACTTTTTTCTCTTTTTTGCACTGTTCTGCTTAGATGAACTTCTACAATTATATGGAGTGTTAACATATTTTGGAAAAGTCGGAGTTGAACCAACACTGAAATGTTTTCCTTTTTTATTTCTAGTGTGATAATGTCCGGCAGTCTATAAATCATTTGCACAACTCTGCTATAATCAATCAAATAGAACATCTAGAGGATGACCTCCACAAGATTAAATTATGGTCAGATGGAATTTCCCAAAAAGGGGAAGAACTGCAACAGAATTTAACCTCTCTCCATTCTGTAGTTAATAGAATAGAAGAGAGTACCACATCAATTTCTAATGATTTTTCTTTGAAAATCTCTGGAATAAAAACTGATATCCGACGAATATCTGGCTTGGAATCAGATGTGTCTGCACTTTCAGAGTCTCTGCATCAGCTGGAAGTGGAAGTTAACAAAATAGACAAGAGAACCATTCAAAATGTAGGCGAGTTTGTTGCAAGCAGCATTGAACGGATCACACAGTTGAAAAGTTCAGTATCAAGGAATTCAGAAATTATAGATAGTTTGGAGAATAAGCTGGTAAAATGGATGTCTGAACACAATAGGTATGAGAAAAAGCTTCTGACACTGGAGAGCAGCCAGACCAAAATTCTCAGAGCAGTGACTTTTGCAAACGATATGAAGCCTAAAATTCATAACATTAAAATAGACATTGCTGTGCTTCATCCTCGTTTGGATGACCTCACAGGACGTATTGGTCGACTTGCTTCTGAACTGTTAGGAAGGGAGAAGGAAATTCAGGAACTGAAAAACATGATTTTCAATTTAACTACATTAGAAACAGAAATAAACGGGATGAAGGATCAAGTAAATCAAGTTCCAGAGATTAACAAACTGTTTTCAAAGGATAAAGTACCTACTACATAAAACTTGCTTTACAGCTCCATAAAATATATATATTATTTGTTTTTGCTTAAAGGAACAAAGGAATTTAGTGTTGCTCTAGTGCCAGTGATGTTTAAGATTTAAAGGGCTGTATGGTGAATGCACATGGGGACTCAGCTATGATGACTTCCACAATTTATCTGCAGGGAATACTTCAGTGAATGTTAGAGAAAAATATTGAAATGTATAGTTTATTCTGATTTCTCTTTCTCTGCAATATTTGTCTTGAATGATGCTGTTTGATTGCTGTTTATGAGGGAATCTGTTTCAAAAGCACATCATTTACACTGGAAGTAGTAATATTTTAGCTTAAAACATAAATAACAGAATTACTTAGATATGTATCAATTAATTATGTAGAAAGTGTGTTCTCAGACTTATTTGCAATAAGCTTCCCTCAAAGAACAAACAAGACCTCAGCAGATGACTTTGGGTCTCCCCCATACAAAAAAAGCATGCAATTTGATTGTCTCATGACTGAAGTATATTTTTATGACAACTTTTTTTATTGTATAAGTTTAATGAAGTAAACCCCCAGCCATTTATACTCACACATGGACTCAGACAGTCAGACATGCATGCACACACACACACACACACACACACACACACACACACACACACACACACACACACACACACACACATGCACATGTTCACACACTCATAATAACTTCTTTCTCTATACTTACTTCCAGCAAAGAACAAAATTAAATTAACTACTAGAATTTAGCCTGATATATCATAATAACAACAGTCCAGATTTTAAATATACATGCTCATTAGTGCTCGTGGCTGCCTAAAATGGTCTGGAGCTTCCCCCATGGAGGCTAGTCTAACCCTTTGAGAAGCAGTGCTAGAGGAGAACCCAGCATAAGGATTGTGGGAGTACTTTCTGGAACCTGAACTGTGATGAGCTGTGTGTGACACAGAACTCTGTAATCAATTCATTGCTTCTGCTGTTAATTAATAATGTACCTACTGCTATAAAGAGCAAATGGATCAGGTTTGCAGCTGATAATGAATGGGAGGGGGGGATCCAACCAAAATGAGTAGAAAAAGCCCTTGAGAAAAAAAGGACATAATAAAGAAATGGCTGATATTAAAAGATGTGATGATACAGCTAATAATTATCAGTATAGAGAACATCCACAAAGAATTAATCATTCACTTTACAAAAGGTTATAGATAAAGTAATACTGTGGTAAATATATTAATATGAAAGCATTTCTTGGTGAGATTGTGAACATAATTAACTGTACTAAGAACTCTTAATGGAAGAGAAGAATTCTTCATGTTTAAGGTAGAACATGCCATACTGGCTTGGACTGCTTGTAGATAGCACCACAAGCATGAAGCGATAGTGGCCTTTTTAACTTTAAATGTAAGAATAAATAGGTTCCCACACGTTATTAAATTATCACGTAAGACACAGGCAAACACACATGAACAGAAAAGAAAACAAACCATATTAACATTTTTTCCATTTACATACATTATTTATCACATATCTTTTATGTACCCCAAATGATTGACTTCAGATCATGTAGGACGGAAAGAAAAGGTACAGTATAAGATCAGCCCTTGATAAATGTGTGTGTGCATGCGTGTTGTATTTAACTATTTAATATGATTACCTAATATAGAGAATATTTGAAGAGAACTAGTCATAAGTGAGATATGAAACCCTTATTATGGTGTTGTTTTCTTTGTTTGGAATCAATTGTTTTGGTATTTCCCCCTAGCATGTAAAATGATAGATATCATTCTTGTCATGATGTTACTTTATTTAGCTATAAATAATAGTGCTGATGTTTACTGTAGAATGTAAACATGATAGATGTCACTCCTGTCATTTCATTCCTGAAATACATCTAAGATCATTATCTGATGACATTGTCATAAAAATGACTTCTTATGGAAATTTTAGTAGTAATACACTGTTTTCTGTATGAGACTGTAGACTATTGTAAACCATGGTTTGCCCAAACATTGCTTAAAATGTTAACATCCCAGTGTTAGTAAACAAAACTTTTAGCAAAGTAACCTGCTATTTTAAATATACCTTAGAAAATGCTTTAAACAAGTTGACAGTAGAATTATTTATTTATTTATTTATTTTATTTTACATTTGTTGACCGGGCTAGTCTAGCTGGAGAAATTTCCATTTTCAGTAGAGGCCCGGGAGAAAAGCTCCACAGAGTAAGATACATACAGAAAAACTATCATACAAAATTTAATAATAATAATCATTATAATGAAATATTACAGTTAGTAATAGAGTTTGCAAAAATAAAAGCTAGTAAACTCTTCAGTGTAAAGAAAATACTAGAAGAGTTAGTTACTATAACATTCAATACAGTCGAAATCACAATTAACCAGTTGAAAGTACTTATTGGATTAAAATAAACACAGGAAAGGAGGTATGGAGAGTAAAGTGAAAAGAGAGTAGGGGAAAAAGATAGGAATAGAAAGTGGAGAAAATAAAAGGGCAAGTAATGCAGATAACGGGTAGAGAAGTAGTGGGAGGAGAAAAGAAAGACAAAATAGTATGAAGAGTAAAGAGGAGAAGAGAGAAGGTTTTATTTAGGTAGTAGTAGTGAAAAACTAATTAGGTTTATTACAGGAACAAAGCCAGTGATTTTGGAAATGCAGTTTAATATTTTGTTTGAAAAGAGGCAATGAAGTTGTCTTTGTTATGCTAGTGGGTAACAAATTCCATTTTGTCCCTATAGCATTGGTAAATAGAGAGTCACCAGCATTATTATTTGATTTTATTGAACTTGTCAGAAGTTTATTGGAAGAACGGAGAGAGTTGAGATTTTTATAGGGGATTATGAGTTGCGAGAGTATGGGGGTATTATTAGGTTGGTATAGTATTTTATGGGCAATACAGAGTTGATGGATTATAAGATAGTTCTGAAACTCTGGCCAGCCTAGAAGTTTTAAGTTAAGACAGTGATGAGTTTTATAGGGGTTACCAGTAGCAAAGCGGGCAATGTTATTATAGCAGGTTGCCAGTTTGTTAAGGCTGTTTTTTTTGAGGTTGGTGAAGATAGGTGCAGCATATAGAAGAGTAGAAATAAGATGAGAGTGAGCAATCCTTGTTCTAGTAGAGGGTGTAAGAAATGGTCTAATTCGATATAAGGATCCTATCTTTCTGTTAACTAGTTTTATGGAGTTGTTAATGTGTAGGTCGAATGAGAGATTATTGTCAATTGTAATACCTAACAATTTAGTTGATGTGTCGGGTAAGATAACAGTAGCGCTGTTGGAAGAGATGGAGAAATGTAAGGGGGGGGGTTCTAGATGTGGGAGTAAAGAGAAGAAGTTTGTTTTTTTTAGCATTTAGTAAGAGGAAACGACTAGAGAACCATGTTTCTACTGTACTGAACACTTTTTGGGTGAGAGAGATAAGTTCTGGGGTAGACGGAGCTGAGCAGATGAGTGTAGAGTCGTCAGCGTATTGAATGCAGGTTGCTTGAGGGATTATTGTTTGAAGATCATTAATGAAGAGGGAGAAGAGAAGTGGGCCAAGGATAGAGCCTTGAGGAACGCCAATGGAAACAGGCAAGAGAGAAGAGATGTGGTTATCCCAGAGAACAGCTTGTTTTCTGTTTGTGAGGTAAGATTTAAACCATTTAATGGCTGGGACATCAAACGAGAGGGATTCAAGAGTATTAAGTAATAAGCCGTGGTTTACCATATCGAATGCTTTGGAGAGGTCAATGAAGAGGGCAGAAGAGAGTAAATTGTTGTTTCGGTTCTGATTAATAGTATCTACAAAAGAAAGCAGGGCAGTGGTAGTACTGTGATGTGGTCTAAAGCCATGTTGGCAGTTTGCTATTATGTTATGATTAGAGAGATATTGTACAAGTTGAAGGTGGATACACTTCTCCATAATCTTGGCCAAAGGTGAGAGGAGAGCAATGGGCCTATAGTTGGAGTAGTCAGTTGAGTTTCCACCTTTGTGAAGTGGGATAATATGAGAGACCTTCCAAATTTCAGGGATGATTCCTTCTTTAATTGTCCTATTTATGAGAATAGATATAGGATAAGCAATAACCTTGGCAGCCTTTTGAAGAAAAAGAGAAGGGAGCTTATCAGCAGAGGGGGTGCATGGTTTTAGTTTGAGAAGAAGTCTGTGAATGTACGATGTAGAGATAGGTTGTAGTGAAAAGTTAAAGGAGGAGTTTGTTAGGTTACTTAGTGGACAGAAGTTGTTGGCATTAAGTTGTTTAGCTAGTGCTTGAATAGTTTCTGTGAAGAAAGAGTTAAAAGCATCTGCAGTCTGTTGTGGGGTATCAGGGTCTGCATTTAGTGGGGAAGGTGTTTTGGAAGTTCCTGGGGAGAGGAGTTTATTGATTGAGGACCAGAATAGTTTAGAATTATTAAGATGGGTTTGTTGTAGTTCAATATAGAATTTCTTTTTGTCAGCTATCACTGCATTTTTAGTTAGATTTCTATGCTGTCGGAAGAGTAGAAGATCTGTATTATTTCTGTGGGATCTCCAACTAGCCCAGACTTTATTCCTAGTGAGAATAAGCTTTTTGGTTTCATGGGAGAGCCAAGGGGCTGTATTGGATTTCATTCTAATAGTACGTTCAGGAGCATGTATGTCAAGAATGGATAAAAATATTTTGTTAAAATGTAGTACTGCATTTTCAAGAGGGAGTGTTTTTAAGGGGTTCCAGTTACATGCACTGAGTTCAGCTTGAAATAGGTCAGGATTAAAATGTTTGACGGTGCGTATTTTTCTGGTAATGTGGGGATTTGGCCAATCAGTTTTTTCTCTTGTTATAAAAGTTAAAGAGTGGTCACTAACATCGTCTGGCAAGGTTCCTACTTTGTAATCTCTGTTTATAAGTATCCAGTCTAAAATGCTTTCTCTGTTAGTATGTTTATCGAGCCTAGTAGTCAAGGTAATGGTTTGGGTGAAACCATGAAGGTTGATATGAGATGAAGGATTTTCTGCATTAATGCTATTCCAGTCTATGTTCAGGTCGCCTAGTATGATGGTTTCCTGTGGATAAGTAGCTGATATGCAACTAAGATAATCTTCAAGGATTGGTATATTGTTACCAGGAGGCAGGTACATACAGATGATATATATGGATTTTTTGGAATTTAGTTGGAGTTTGATAATGATGGCTTCTATCTTGCTATCTTGGGTTGGTAAGGCTGGAAGGGTAGTGATATTCAGATGATTTTTAAAAAGAATAGCAACACCACCACCTTTTCTTTTGGGACGGTCGAGTCTTACTACGTTATAGCCTTGGGGAATAATCTCAGTGTCTTTAGTGCTAAGTTTTAGCCAGGTCTCTGAGAGGCAGAGAATATCAAATGAGTGTGTGTGAAGGAGGGCATGTAGGTATGGTACTTTGTTGTTTAAGCTTTGGGTATTAAGATGCCCTATTAAGAAGCTATTATTGGTTTTAGGCATAGACACCGGGGGGGGGGGAGAAGGGCCAGGGTTAGGGTGGATATCACCATCTTGAAGGGTAGGATTACTACATTTGATTACAAGGTAGTGCCTTTGTAAGGTTAGTATTTTGGTTTTGTTATAAGGTGTTATGACATAGTTGAGATGTCTAAGTCTGTGGAATTTAGGTAGTTGATAATTGGGGGTAGAAGAAATAAATGGATAAGAAATAAGTGGAATGATAAATGCTGAGGTGTGTTTGTGTGGATGGAGGGATTGAACATCAAGTGATTTTTCATAAAAGGACAGGAGATAGACTGAGCATAGGGTAGAGAATAGCAGGAATGAGAGTAGATGCTGGCTTGGCAGGTAGGGAGCCATTATAAGATGAGTATGAGAAGTTAGAGAAGGATGTAGAAAGTATGAGAGGCAAGATGTAGAAAGGGGTGTTCTACTGTTGAGTAGATATATAAATATAATAGGAATAGGCAAAGAGTGGATAGCAAAGTGGTAGAGGTTAAAGTGGGATGGTTAAGTAAGAGATGTAGAGAGGAGGAGTAGGAAAAGTACAGTGGGAGTGTGTAGTGTAGGTGGGGTGTGTGTGGATGGGAGGAAGTTTGAGCGGGAAGGAGAAAGATTGGACAGGAGGGATAGGGGAGTGGCCAAGAGCACTATAAGGTTAGCACCCCTGGGGTGGGTGGGAATTGGGGGTAGGGAGAGGAGCGGAGTGAGCCACTTGAGGCACGGAGCGGGTAGAAACAACAGGAGGTGGAGAGAGGAGACAATCAGAAATGCAGGTAGGTATGGCAGGAGCAGAAAGTATATGGAAGGAGGGGTAAGAAAGGAGACCAAAGTAGACCAGTGGAATAGGAATAGGTATGCAGGAGTAGGTTAGAAAACAAGCAGTAGGAGGTAAGGAAGAGAGAGGTGAAGGTAGAGCTGAAAAAGTCATGCAGGGTACTGGAGCAGTACCAGCACTATTAGCAAGGAGATAGGCAGACTGTAGGATAGAATATAGAGCTTAAAGGAGATAGGAAATTCAACAATAACTTTAAGGGCTGATCCTAGGCATGAGAAGTAGCGATGAAGAAATAGAGTGAGGAGAGCACCACCTAGTGGCTAGGGCAGGTAAAGAGAGGGGAAAAAGGGGAAAACAGAACAAGGACAGGGAAAAGTCACAAGGAAAAGAGAGTAGTGTAGAGTCAGGAGAAGGTGTGAGTAAGGGGGTAGTGGAGGATAAGAGAAGGAGAGGTACTGGCTGCTAGGCACACAAGCACAGGCAACTAATGGACTCTGTAGGTAGATTTGAGCAGAGGCTAATAAATCATCAGTGCAGAGCCCATAACCTACTTTCAGTTCCTTGAAAGAGGAGTAATAAGGGAGGCAGACAGTCTTTCAGTTACTGTAGGCAAGGCCAGGAATCGTCCGACACCAGTAGGGCGTGAGGCAGGTCAAAATTCAGTAGGGATTGAGCTGAGAAATTTTTTCAGTTCCTTGAATGAGGAGTAATAAGGGAGGCAGACAGTCTTTCAGTTACTGTAGGCAAGGCCAGGAATCGTCCGACACCAGTAGGGCGTGAGACAGGTCAATATTCAGTAGGGATTGAGCTGAGAAATGTTTTCACTTCCTTGAATGAGGAGTAATAAGGGAGGCAGACAGTCTTTTAGTTACTGTAGGCAAGGCCAGGAATCGTCCGACACCAGTAGGGCATGAGGCAGGTCAATATTCAGTAGGGATTGAGCTGAGAAATTTCAGATTAAGCACACCAGGGCAGGAGCGCACAGCAGCCAGGGACCTGGAAAGGTGAGATGCAGAGAAAAAATCTCCCTAAAACAAACAACGGTGAGGAAATAGATATTCACAGATAAGGAAATTGCCTTGTGAGCCAACTAGTTTCCTATCTCCATAGGGACTTGGACCCAGGAATAACAAAATTAATCAGATGAGTCACGTTAGAGAGCACGAGTTAGTGTGGATTACCATGTTGATTTGAAGGTTGATCCGTTGGTGTTTCCAAAAAGACCTTTCAATAATTAAATAAATTCAAAAATACACTCAACTTAATAATTAAATGATTTTCCGAACACTTGTTGAGAAGTTAAAATAGAACTTTATTTGAAATCCAGGTGAGTGCTTTTGTTTGGTCTTCTAAGAGACTTCACAAGCAACAGTGATGCTTGTCCTGTTCCTGGTATAAGATAACCTGAAAAGCAAAATTGACCTGTAACTTTCTCCTTGTTAACTGTGTCTATAATGTTGCTTACTTTAGACACAGGATGGGTTATTCACAAACATAGTGTTTGACTGCATAACTGCATTTTGTGCACTGTGTTTAGTATGCTATCTTTCATTTGTACCATTAAAAGGTACGGATCACAGTTATGACAGGCACACAAAAAAGATGGCAAAATCTTTAAATTATGCACCATTGCATATGACACACTATAGTGTACTATGCACTCCAGTGTAACTTACTGAATCACTTTGTGCCTTGACAGTGCATTATGGAATGGGACAACTACAGAATAAGTTATAATGCGTCTGACATACCTTACCTAGCAGCTGCTCCCTGCTGCCTTGTGTTCAGCTGTCATGACACACAGCAGTTTGTAAAATGTTTTCATGCATTAGACATGATGACAGAACTAGTGTTATTACTGTAATAAAGTAATAGTGTCTCCCAGAGGCTGCCCCATCTCTGGAATAGACTTCCCATACACGTCAACAGAACATCTCGCTGCCCCTCTTCAAGTGCAACCTTGACGAGTGGATGGGAAACCACAAATTTGTCCCATGGGTTCCAACTGTGTCTCTCATTGACAGGGGTGACAGGTGCTGACTGAGGTTTCTTTTTGGGGATAAACTCTTGGCTAGGCTTGGAAGGGCCCCAGGGCAATTGCTTAGTAACCTCCTATGATCCTATGAGAGAATCGAGTGCTATGACAGCTCCCACTAGTAGGAGCTCACCTGCATGCATCAGAGGGTACCTTGTAGCCATTAAGTTTTTTTTTTTTTTTTGCTTTTGTGCAACAGGACATTTTTTTATTTCTTGAAGTTACTGCTCAGCACTGTATGTTCATATCTCATTCTCCAAGCATTACAAATCATAGCACTGGCCTTTAAAAATTATAGCAGAAGGTCAGAAAGAGGAGCACTTTTTTATTTTTCACAATAGAAGGTTTATACTAAATCTTATATAATTAGCAGTAGTGGTTCCTTTTATAGGGTTACTTTATATATGTAATAACGTTTGTACAGATATACAGATCTGACTTTATGAGGAACATCATAAAATGTAGAAGGAGCATGTCTAAATCTGAGGAGCAAAACCACGCTATGCCTAAATCATAACATTTGAGAGATGTATGTGTTGAACTGCTGTTCAGCAGGGAAGGGATATTGGTAATGTTAGGTGCACTAAACACTATACTAATAGTATGCTTTTTTGGTCCCGTATGATATGTAGTAGGAACCAACCTCTTTGTAGTTATTATAGTGTTTCTGAATCATGTGCAGTCCTCTCAGGAGATATTTCCATATGTGATCAGAGAATTCTGGCTGCACATTGAGTAAGACTGCATATATGGCCTTACCCTACCTTTTTGAGTAGCTGCTTTTATAAACCATAAAGGGTCTTTATACCATTCTAATGTGTACCTGACCCACTGCTTGGAGCACAAGGTTCATGAATCCTGCCTTAGACATGAAGACTAGGACATACGATTATACCACACAGCAGTAAAAGTACATACCCATTCATAACAACAACAAAAAAAGTAGTGTAGAATAGATAGATCATTCCCAGTCCATGCATTCAAATCACAGACTAAATTCTGTACAGACTGGGAGTTCAGCATGCTGGGAAATATACATTTATTCCCAGTATGTCCTTACATCATCTTCTGTATGCACTGAGAACATTTAAATCTTAATGGGCAGTGTCCAGTCCTGCAGTATCCATCAGCTACAGAGTAATGTCACCAAGAAGTGCACAGGCCACTTGTATCTCACACCACTCTGCATGTTTTTTACTCTTACACATAACAAATGCAGATCTTTTGTCAAAAATAGCCTATACAGTGTTCTTGACAAGCCACTTTAATACCCCCTATCATCCACTACAGCAATCATATTCTTAATTAAACTCCTATGCATACCATTCGTGGCTGTGCATCTGAGCATTTAGTCTGAAATTTCTCCTTATTTATTTCATACAGTAATAAATAGGGCAAGTGCATTTCAGCTGTGTTCTAAGTCTCTGTCGTTGTCAGTGGACCTTTAATCAGATGTACAGATCTTCCCAGTTTTTCACTATTTGAACTTCAGATAATCAAGCAGCATTTCTGCCCCCCCACCTTCCCAAGGTGTGCAGCCGATATATAGGTTCATAGGTGATTACTGGTCTAATTACCCCAGGGGGGCTTTTTTAAGCCTATCCATGGTTCCCAAAAGTATCTGAAAGGTTTTGGTAACCCAGGTTTATTTAAGGTATGCATTGGCTTGGGCAAGAGTGGCAAAGCATTTACAGTCTGCCTGTGTCAAAGAAAGAGACTCGGGTCTTGAAGGTTCAAAATCCACACATTTTATTTAATATAATAAAGTTATCGAATGATTTCATCCCTCTAGTGGGGACTTCATCAGAATAAAACAAGAATTATTATTGTTTTATTCTGATGAAGTCCCCACTATAGGGACAAAAGCTCTCAATAACTTTATTATATTAAATAAAATGTGTGGATTTTGAACCTTGCAGACCCTCATTCTTTATGTGTTTTTGGTATAGGTTATTGATTGCATTTTAACACATTACATCAGTTTTTGCCTATAGAGATATGTAGGTGCAAGACCAGGAGTAAATATTTGTTTCCGCAACCACTTGTTCAGATTACACTTTAATTGGATTAGAGAAAAACTCTGCTTTACATGGATGTCCCAGAGAAGGGGTAGTCTCAGAGACACATATCTGTCCCTCCAACATGTCCTATTTACATTGCAAATGAGGTTTAGGTCCCTGGATCAGATAATTCTGATGCTGTTTGTTTTGTGGATGTGCAACAAGTCTACCAGAGCAGGATCAGAGGATGCTTTGTAGGCCAGGCACAGATTGCCTTTCAGCAGTCTGTACAAGACAGTACAGGGACAAGGCTTTGAGGTGGTCCATGTAGGACAAGTTGTTTATGTCATGTAGTCTTTTTTTGAAGAACCTTTGTGGATGCTCCAGTCATTGGATATACCTGTTAAGGTACATACTGAAGGGGGCATTGAATTCAATGAGTGGTCTGATAAGGGCCGAGTACAGTGGAACAGTGACATTCTTAGACTTAGATGACATACCCTTGTTTATAAGTTGTATAACATTGAATTAGCTTACTACCATAGGCACATGGTGGACAAAGGCCAGGATCTGTGTACATGCATTTCCAAATCCCTCACTACTGGGTCTACTCTTAAGTGGTGTGTTATCAATGTGGTAGTTTCCAGAGGAAGCTATGTTCCTGAAGGATATTCTTATCCATTTCTTGGTATTGAGTTTTAGAACATGGCTCTGGCACCAGTTATTGGTCTGTGTCAGGCCTTCTTGGAGTGTATTTCTGGCTTTGAAGGATTTGGTGATCGTGCCTAGTTTGCAGTCGTTTGCAAACTAGGTCAGCCAGAGACCCTTGATGTTGGCCTTGACTTTAGAGAACTAGATTCCAAAAATGAGTGGCCCCAGCACCAAGCCTTGAGGAAGTCCACTAGTCACTGGCCTTTTTGTAGAGGTAGACACCATGTCATAACTTCTTGGGTCATATCTTTGGGGCAACTGGCTATTCAGTGGGTGACATGGGGTTTTATAACCAATTTTGTAAGTTTGTCTACAATGCCTGAGTGAGGTATTGTGCAAAATGCTTTGGCTAGGTCAAGGTAGGCAGTATGCACCATTTTGCCATTGTCCATTGCTTTGGTGACCTTCTCAAAGAAGTCCGCCACATTGAGCAGGCATGACCTGCCCTTGATTAAGCCAAACTGAGTTGGTTCCAGAGTCTGACAGTTTCTGATGTCATTGTTTATCATTTCCATGAAATTGTATTCAACAGCTTTCCATATGTGACAAATCAGACTTATGGGTCTGTAGTTACCCTGGTTCAGTGATGGCCCTTCCTTGTGCAGAAAGATGGCAGTTGCATTCTTCTATTCGCTCAGCACAAAGCCTGTCTAGAGGCTATAGTTAAAAAGTGATTTTAGTGGTCCTGATAGGTCATTTTTCATGCTGTTCAGGAGGCATCCTGAGATATTATTGGGACCCATGTTTGCAGTGTTTTGTCTTTTTTTTTCTTTTGAGTTTGCCCTGTGCTTATTCCAGGTAGGTACAGCTGTCTCTATGCAGTCATTATCATAATTGTACAGAGTTTTTATGAACAATTCCACATAGGCAGCAGTCATTTCAAGGTATTAAAGGGCTTGAAATTTGGCTCCCTATTGAAATGTTGGCACTCAAAATGCTGAGTGATGAAAAGCCGAAAAAAAGGCCAAAATGTGAAGAAGAGTCAATTGCAAAATTCACTCTTCTCCTTAAAACTTCTTTTTGCATGGGGGACAAGCCCCACACACACCAAAACTTATATATACCAACTCCGAGATCACCATACCTTTGAGAAAAGGGAATATTCTGAGAAATGTCATCTCAGACTTAGTATATCTAAGTCCGTTTTTTAGGCCATTCAGTCTCCAAGTTTCAGGTCTTGCTCTGTCTGGTCCCAACATTTCAAATGTTTACCTTAACATTTTACTAGGATGTCACTTAATAATGGGACATTTGCCTTAGAATAATTCCTAAAAGTTTCAGAGTTAGCTGGGTCCCAAGTTTTATTTTTATTTCAAAGGAGACAGCTTTATGGCCTGACCTGACTAGTGAGGGCATTACACTAGGTGGGCTGCAGCATTCTACCATGTTTGTGAGAATCAAGTTAAAGATGTTAGCATGCCTAGTGGGTGTACGGACTAGCTGGGTCAGGTTGTTTGTGTTTACAAAGTCCAGAAATCTCTGGGCCTACATGTTTGGAGTCGTGTATGATTCCCAGTTTATAGTGGAGTAAGTCACCCATGAAAATGGTGTTGAGTTGAATGGAAAGTGTCTCCAGTACACGTAATTATGTGTTATGTGTTTCCTGGGTTATAGCTTACAAGAATATGGTATGGGAGTTTGCCAATGGTAATCTGAATATGAAGAAGCTCAAGCAAGTCATACCGTTTGACCAGCCTTGGGGTGTGAATGATTTTGATATAAACTGAGACACCTCCACCTTTTGTCTCATCCTATGGGGTAACAAGTCTAAATATGTGGAAGGCATCCTAGTCCGACAGTGCCAGGGTGCTCTCTGTAGCTTTAAACCATAACTCAGCAAATACATAGATGTCTGCATTCTCCAGGGTGAGTAGAACTTGCAGGGAGTGGAGTTTCTTGTTTAGTTTCCAGGCATTAAGCAGTAAAACCTTTAGGTTTTCTTGGGTTGGTTTGGCTATGTTGGAAGATTTATCAAGCTGACAATGCTAATAAAGGTACTGTGGGGTGGACATGTTTTGAGCCAATATTTGAAAGCCTAGAGGGGGGCGGGTGCATTATTTGTCAACCATATCTTCCCAGGCTGACAAATATTGTACCCCCTTCAAATGTAAACAAAAACTAAGCCAATTATTAAAGTTAGTTACCTTATGTTCATATTGAGGCACCATCCTTGGAGAAGGAAGATTGCTGCTCAGTGTTAGGCTCATACTGGCCTGGGACACATAGTCCGAGAGCTCCATCATGTTTCTCTTCATATAGTTCAGGGAGGTACACCTCAGGTTGTTTAAACCTACACAGACTATAACTTAGTCATACTGGTACTTGTGGGTCAACAGCTTGAGTGCATGTGTGATCTGGTGGATCCTGACCCCTGACAGGCAACTGACCTTGACTTTTCCCTTACTAATCGTGGTGAGTGGGATATTTGTGTCTCACAATAGAGTCTTCTATAACCAAAATACTGGATTGCATATGATGGTTTGCTTACGGCGTTAGAAGCTGCAACACCATGAAACATGGTTGTATGTGTTGTGGTGGGTTTTGTTTTGGTAGAGTGCTTTTGAGGGTGCTAAGAATACGTATTGTAAATGCACATAGCTCTCAAGCTGCAGACATTGAACATAGAAACAAAGGCCTTTGAAAAGTAGGAATAACCAGTTAAAACTCTGGATATCTAATTAGCATAAAATGTAATATCAAGTAGCATGTACTACTCAGAAGCATGTTTAAAAAGCAGTGTGTGACAAAAATAATTGAGAAATATAAGCACATTATCAAAGAGACAGTGTAAAATATATAGACTCATATTGCAAAATTCTACCACACAAGGGCATTTATTTTTGCATCAGAAAAAGGGAATGTCCTATTTCTTTAAATTATTGTTGCCACTACTATGTTTGTTATGCAGCGTGGTTTTCTGTGTATTAGACAGCTTTAAAAAAGCACATGTGATGAGGGTGATTCAGAAATTTGTGTGAAGGGGTAAATCAAGCCTGAAAATAGTGACATATCTCCAAAAACAGGGATATCCTACACAGAGTAAATCAGGCCTAAAAATAGGAATGTTCCTCCAAAAGGGATACTTTAGAGATCTGTAAGTGCAATGTCTGGGAAGCCTTTGGGGGCTAGGAAGATTAAATTTAAGAACTTCAGTATATATGGGTCTATATTTCTAGTCCATACTATGTATGGTAGGTGTAGTATGTGTTTCTGACAACCTGTTTGGTGGTGTAAGTCCTTGTATGTGACAGCCTTGGCACCAGTGACATTGCCAGCTGTATCTCTTACATACCATATCAGTTTATTTAAGAATTAGCTGGTTTTCAGTAAACATTAGACAATTGCTACATTGCCTTAGAATGCCCATATCCACTAAACTGCCTGCAGTGATAGTAGAACAGTGCATGATTACAGATCCTGTGATCTACAAAGGGAGGGTACAAGAGGGGTTTACAGCTCACTGGCTTGGGTAACAGCCGAGACTACGACTGAACTTGTGGAGTGGTGCTCCTCAATGTGCAAACTAGCTGGCCTTTGTGCAACTAAGTGCTGAGGAAATTTCATAGGTGGTTTTATACAAAAATGTAATTTCTAAGTGCCTATGTCAGCAGGTCACTGCTAACCATTGTTGCACAATGCCAAGGCTCTTGCAAAAACACAATGCCTTTGTACAGGCTCATAAAACAAGTAAACAAGCAAAATAGCACTTTTTCCAATCACTATAAGCACACTCTAAGGTTTCTTCAGTGATCCAAGCACAGAATAAGACCAGGCTACTCCCTACTGCCACTAGAGTGCATACCTAATCTGTCTAACTTTAGATCACTAAAAGAGACTAGAAGTGCAGTAAGAAATCAACCTAAACAGTAATCCAAACTGCAAGTATAGGAAGTAGTCAACTAATACAGTAACTCAAACAGCAAACAGTTAAAATAGGCAGAAATGCAGAATTCAACAGTAAATACAGTGTAAAAACAAGAGTACGCTAAAGCGATTTAAAGTGCTTCTCTCACCAGAAACAAAACAGTAACACTAGTCCTATAGTGCATCCTGAGAAATGGTATTAACTCAGGTGCTGATGGGTTCAATACACTTGCTATTATTGTTTTCTCTTGGATGGATGCAACAGAAAATCAAGTTGCGCACGAACCTTGAAGAAATTCTCAACAAAACTGCATCCAGACCACTCGGCGAAGGTTTATATACACTGCCCAATCAGGGACCAGCAGGAGCAAATGTCCTTCTCCTACTACTTTCAACAGCAGCAAAGCGATAGCATTAATCCCAAACTGGCAGCAAATAAGCAGTTTCCAAGCTTTCCAGTGACTGGTAATCTCTAGGAATGCTAGAAAATAGTGTTCCTCTGTCCTTTTTCTCACAAGGAGCAAATCACAAGCGATAATCTCAAGCTGATTCCTGATAAACAGTTTATAGGCTCACCAGCGATTGGTAGCCTAGAACCAGATGTTACAGATTTTAAAAGTTAAGATGGAAAAAAGGACTAATACTCTGACTAGTAATATGGCATTGAAGGGTTCTGCCTGAAAATGTCATTACACAAGGATTATTTGGAATCACCTTTGAGTTATTAAAAAAAATGCTTGTATAATTAATGAGGAAGTCATATAAGATAAGTATTATTTACAATTTGAAACTATAATATCAGAAATATCCAGCATTATGAATGTGCTTTTACTTTAGAGAATTCATATTGTTAGCCATTGTAAAGCTACTATTTTCCCACCATTGACCTCAGGGCGATAATGGAGAACACTGGACCTCACGTAGGTGCAAGTCCAGAATACGGACTGACATGGTTATGCATAGTCCAGTGTTCTCTATTATCACCTGAAACTGTTACTGACACTAAATATAATAAAAGTAAAAAGCTTTTCATTTCTCTCGGTTGTCCTTGGCATTAATTATAAAAATTCTTAACAGTGAATGCATAACATAGGTTCATATTCAACTACTAGGCTAGCTGCCCTTGTGGGACATTTTAAGCCTAGCCAATTTCCCTTTCAAAGGTGAGCATAAAACCCTGAACCTTGTGTCTGTGAATAAACTTCTTAAACATTACATCAACCCCGCTGTCAAAAGAAGAATTTGGATTCAACAGTTTCTAACTCGCATACCTATTCCTCAAAGGTCAGTGCATAACCACTAGAACATGTGGACACAAAAGTAACAACAGTGCCTTCATACATAACATTTTTAAAATCAACATAACTTGTAATATCCTTAAGAGTTTGTGAGTGAGATTAGAATCCCTCACACTACATATATGTTGAACGGAGGTCCAAAGGCAACAGCATCATGTCCTTCAAATGTAGAACAGTGAGGAACATGGACTTTTAAGACTCAAAATGAGGAGCATTCCTCATAAAGAGGTCAGTTGAGAGGAATGAGTAACAGTAATGGGTTTTCTAACCACTATTTTTAGCTTTGCCCCTGTTTATTCAGCAAAGAAGTTGAGAGCTAAGGCTAAGATGATTTGCAGCAGTTCCTAGATGATATGCAACTGCCATAACATTCTCTGAGCAATGCAAAAACACTGGTGCGGTCCAGTATTCCCCATTATCACCAATCTCAGGCTCTAGGTGCCCAATTTTTGCCCATATGCTGTACTATTCATTCACCTAAGAAGCACATGCTGGACAGTGGAGCCCCAGGGCAATCACACTGCAGGAATATGCTTTTCTTTGACCTACCCAGTTCCCTCTGTGCAGTAATATATAGTGTTAGTGTAGGAAGTCCATATATGGTCCCATGATAGCATCCTGTTGCTGGTATCACATCAACATACTTTGGAACTCTCATATCTGCCATCACACAATAGTCTCTAGGGACTGCAATAACAGCAAGTAACCCCTTTCCTATGGAAAAGGCAAGTTAGCCATTTCATACTCACTAACTCAGTCTTCTTCCTTGTCCTCTGTCACCTTGGCAAACAGAACTTGTGAAACTGTCACTGCAGTATAAATTATGTATTTTGAGACTAACGTAGCAAGATTTGCATTATCTTAGTAAAATCCTAAGTGCAATAGGGACATTTGGAGTAAGACTTTCAGATGGAGCCTGAGCACAGAATGTGGAAGCTTTGTTAACACATTGCAACTGGTCCTCCTCTAATAAGATATAAAATACTGAAGTTCAAAACATTGCACTAAATTTGAAAGGGTGAGCACTTACTCAACCAAGACAGTACATACTTAAGTGAGAGTGTCTTCCTTAGCAAAGCAGTTTGTATTGAAACACTTGTTCTGATAATCGTAGTGGAGATGGCAGCCTCAGTGCAAACATTTCAACAATCCTTATCTGCCCTAATGTTGAAACTTCAGAACTTTCATCTGGAACACAAAGAAAATATAAGTAAATAATAGGGAAATGGCTTCCTTAAAGTAGTATACATCAGAGGGACCAGATGAACTGCATTATAAGGCCTTTGGGAATATGGCCAGTGTGCTGACAGATTCTCTGGCAGAGATTATTAATATATTAATGACCACATGACCACAATGGAACATCCCTAGAATTGGAAAGCAGCAAGGGCAGTGCCTTTATATGGGTGGGTGGGCAGTAAAAATCCATGAAGTCACAGACCTTTTAACTCATTTCCAGTGGCTGGGAATCCCCAGGGCTAGGCTGATGGTAATTCTGGAGAACAATGACAATAACTAACATGGAGACTGGTCATGGATTCATGGCCATAAAAAAAATGTTAGTTAAACTAGATCCAGTTTTTTGACTGGGTTTCATGAGAATGTGACATTAGAGTACCAGTAGTTGTGGTCTATCTGGATTTGCCCAAGAACTTTGAGAAAGTCAAACACAAGCTGACTACTGGTAAAACTGGAAAATTTGGGGGAAGAATCAACTTTAGGACTGCCATTGTTGCATGGTTGCATTGTTGCATGGTTGAATTATATTACACAGTGGACTGTGATGAGAAGGACAATGTCAGGAATAAGGATAGCAATAAGTAGAGTGCAGCAAGGATTAGACAAGGGTGCTCTACTCCAGTGTATCCCTTTTAGACCTATCCGAGGAAAAAAAGAGAAAAGGATCTGCTTTTTTTGCTGATGACAGCAAGTTAGGTGCAGCAGTGGAGGATGGGGGAAGCCTTGGCAGGGATCTGTAAGTGCAGAACAAACTGGCCAATATTTGGTAGCTGAGGTTCAGTGCAGGCAAATACATGGTATTACACTTGGGTATCAGTTTGGAGAGTGGAACTGGTGGTAACAGAGCAAGAAAAGGATCTTGGGGTGATGATCATACCTGAATTGGACCACAGGGAGCAGAATGAGAGGGCAGTGGCTGTAGCAAATGGAATGCGGTGGTGTGTCATAAAGGAGGTAGATTCTAGAAGCAAAGAGGCAACACTTCCACTCTACAAGGTCTTGCTCAGACCACACCTCGAGTGCTGCCACACTTCACAACTGTACCATTTTCAGCGTAAATTCTAATTTTCAGCTTCATTTGAGATGCTGGCAATTAAGACAAAAAGTGGTGAGAAAACTGCAATATTTCTAAACAAGAAAAAATGTGTGGGAGAAGAATCCAAGTTAAAGGAAAGCTTGAACATGCTTCTCAGTTTCTTTTCTCAAGAATTAGGGAGAAAGCCAACAATCAAGAAGAATCCAAGTTAAAGGAAAGCATGAACATGCCTCTCGGTTTCTTTTCTCAAGAATTAGGGAGAAAGCCAACAATCAAGAACAGATTTAAATATTACTCATATACACTCAAAAATTAATACAACAGATATTTTATCAACATGCATTTTCTGAACAATAATAATCGCAAAACTCTAAAAGTCTGGCATTATTGACTGACTGTAATTCTGAGTGATTTACCAGAAAAATCAACAATTTTATGAGGGAACAGGGCAAAAATATGAAGCAAAGTTAGGGCCAGTTGAGAGGTGTGAGCGTGATTAGTATTCTTGTAGTGTATCCTTATGTTCCAATCCCAGACTACGGGAATTCTTTTTGTAACTCTGGCAGTGGCACTTGGAAGGCAGCATGAGGGAGGGGCAAGGATTGATTGTGAAGAGCAAATATAGACTACCAGACAGTCAACAGAGAGATAATGGGGGGGGGGGTGATAGACAGTGGCCCAGAGTCTGAAAGTTAGGGTAAGTTCTGTTACAGAACACCCTCATCGGTCAAGTGATACTTAGGTGTGCAAACTGTACTACACTAAACATAGGAAGGTAAATGACAGAACATACCTAATGGTATAGTTCTGTTTGGATTTGTGGCACAGGTATTTTTATGGAATTTAAATTTGATTTCCCAGGCACTGCTCAGTATAAGCTCATGGACGATGCTGTAGTAGACTACTGCCTCCACCTCGTTACATAGCCTAACTAAGCAAGCCATATGGCGGCACCAAACCAACTATTTCAAACTCAAGCAAATTCCTATGCCAGGTAAACTTAAATACTTCTGGCAGCATGTATTCTTCTCACAGGTTGAAAATCTACAATCCCTCCACCCCTATTACCATATATAGACTTTTCAAGGCCAACTCTCTCCAACTCTGATTCAGTCACATCCCTAGAATCACAACCTCTACCTCTCTCCTCACCTCATCCATCCCCCAACATTAATCCCCTCTTCTATTTTAAGAAAATTGCTCACTAAGACCTTGATCCCCTACTAGAAAATATACCCCTATAAGAACCCCCCCAGTGCAGACAACCCACTCTCTTGGTTCATTGCACTTTGCAAAGACTTCCTTACCACACCTCTTCTCCACATTCATAACCTCTGCTTAACTAAAACCAGGATGCCAGACATATGGAAAACTGATTTTGTCAAACCCTTTCCCAAATAGCCTCAGACAGAAAATCCTTCCCACTTCCACCCCATGTCCAAACTCTCTACACTTGGGAAAATATTTGAAAAACTAATCTACAACCAACTAATCACTTACATCCAACAGTATGTTCTGTTCATGCTTAAAGAGCATGGATTCTGGGCTGGCTGGATTATAGTGACAGCACTGTAGTCATTTACAGATGAGATTATTCTCTACATGGATAAAACAAACCCTTCAGTTACGCTTTTCAACCTTATCAAAGCTTTTGATCTTACTGACCACCTCTTGCTCCTTCATTCTCCCCAAGAAATTGAAGATAGCTTCAGCACTGTCACCCAGTTCCAAAATTTCTTAATAAATATGAATTTCAGAGTTAAAATCAACCCTATCACTTCCAGAACCCCTTACCAAAGCAGTGCCTTAGAGGGTCCAAATTCACTTCAATGTTGTTTTCAGTTAATAAACTGTTCTCCAGCCTCACTAACCTTCGTATCACTCTTTATGGAGGAGACATGGTTATCCTTTGATCCAGTCCCTCACATTTCACTATTCAAACCTAGCTTCGGTCTGACCTCCACAAACTTAATTATTGGCTAAAAACATAAGCTATTCTTAAACCCCTCCAAAACAAAATGTATATTTAGAATCTCACAAAGGCTGAAAAAAATATTCTATAAATCTCAACATTACAGTTCTTAATGGTACCTGAGTAGAAACAACCATGCCTTTTAAATACCTAGATTTACAGCTGGGTCAGTCACTTAACTTCCATAACCACATTAAAAACACCAGGAAAAAGATCAATTCTCTTTTATTATGGTCATGGAAAAATATCTTTCTTTCTCTCTAACCTACTGGTCCTCCTACTGGCACACCAACCAGGTGGCCAGATGCATGACAGGCTGCCCCATCCTGTCCCAACCATTCGGGTCCATTTCTGTGCCATGCCCCCAATTCTCCTTTTAAACTGTAGCAAACTGCTTGCTACAAATGTAGCAAACAGTTGCAAGAGTTTATACCCTGCCTGCACGGAGTGCTATGGCACTCATTTTAGAAAAAAAAATGTTGTTTTAAACTGTAGCAAACTGCACTCATGTTTTACAAAAAAAAAGACTTGCTGTAATAAAGTGTAGCAAAATGCTTACTGCAAATATAGTAAACAGTTGATACAGTTTAGAACAGACATGGAGTGCTGTAGTGCTCAGGTTTGACGGAAGTCAGTATTGCTCTAAAGAATTATTTGGATGATGGATAGCTGATTGTGCTAACCCAACACTTTGCTCCTGGGGTCATTGTCCCTCTCAACCCACCCTAGCTACACTTCTGCCCAGGAGCACCTCTGCACCACCCTATTTAAAGTCAGATGATACCCAGTGTCTTACAGAGATGAGCTATTCTTAGGGTCTCTTCTTTTCAAACTGGTTCAACCAGGTGCCTTCCCAACTCTTGCTGCCAAACTTCATAGTAAAGCCATCCTCTACAACCTCTGCAACCTCTCCCAATTTTTATAAAATTTCTGTTTTTACTGACTTGCACTGCTAAGTTCTCTGTAAAAGATGCAATATTTTCAGTTTGACCATAAAACAAACTTCTGGGTCCTTGGTCAGACCTTCTTCCATCCACAAAATTAAAAAGATTGTTAAGAAGCCTTTGCCACCACACCAAGCTGGAAATTTGCTTCAGCTGCAGGTGTCCAAAGCTGTTCCCTCAGACCACTCCTCTTTTCCTTTGGATACTCTGGGTGTAGTCTATGCAACCATCATGGACTTGGGTTAGCCACATTCTCTGCAACTGTGAGTGGGGTTCCCTCAATGAGCAAGAGAGAGCCACTCTTGTCACTGTTGGGAGGTGGGTCAGGGAATGTGACCATGCTTAGTTAGAATGTAGTGCCCATCCCTGGCAAAGGTCATGTTGGCATTTCTAAGTCTATTTCTTCAGAATGCCAAGTCAAAAACAAAACAGAAAATCACATGTTTCTGTTCCTGTCCTAGTGTCTTTAGATAGGAGTTATTTGTTGTGCTTGGCTCAGGATCTTGTACAGGC